>NC_040105.1:53232493-53348793 GCF_003369695.1 Bos indicus x Bos taurus
AAAAGATGCTCAACATCACTCATTATCAGAGAAATGCAAATCAAAACCACTATGAGGTCCATTTCACACCAGTCCGAATGCTGCGATCCAAAAGTCTCAAATAATAAATGCTGGAGAGGGTGTGGAGGAAAGGGAACCCTCTTCCACTGTTGGTGGGAATGCAAACTAGTACAGCCCTATGGAGAACAGGTGGAGATTCCTTAAAAAACTGGAAATAGAACTGCCTTATGATCCCGCAACCCCACTGCTGGGCATACACAGTGAGGAAACCAGAAGGGAAAGAGACACGTGTACCCCAATGTTCATCGCAGCACTGTTTATAATAGCCAAGACATGGAAGCAACCTAGATGTCCATCAGCAGATGAATGGATAAGAAAGCTGTGGTACATATACACAATGGAGTATTACTCAGCCATTAAAAAGAATACATTTGAATCAGTTCTAATGAGGTGGATGAAACTGGAGCCTATTATACAGAGTGAAGTAAGCCAGAAGGAAAAACATAAATACAGTATACTAAGGCATATATATGGAATTTAGAAAGATGGTAACAATAACCCGGTGTACGAGACAGCAAAAGAGACACTGATGTATAGAACAGTCTTATGGACTCTGTGGGAGAGGGAGAGGGTGGAAGATTTGGGAGAATGGCAATGAAACATGTAAAATATCATGTAGGAAACGAGTTGCCAGTCCAGGTTCGATGCATGATGCTGGATGCTTGGAGCTGGTGCACTGGGACGGCCCAGAGGGATGGTATGGTGAGGGAGGAGGGAGGAGGGTTCGGGATGGGGAACACATGTATACCTGTGGCGGATTCATTTTGATATTTGGCAAAACTAATACAATTATGTAAAGTTTAAAATAAAATAAAATTGGAAGAATAAAAAAAAATAAAAAAATAAAAAATAAAAATAAAAACACACTACTCTTCCTAGTCATACAAGAAAATAAGGACACTGAGTTCAGAACAAATGAAATCAATGGAACCTATCAGAAGGTAGTTTTCAGTAGAAGACAAAAGTGTGTACACATTCAGTAAAATATCTAACAACAAAAAACACCCTAAGAAAAACAAAATACACAAAAACTGAACAAATATCCCAAAAAAGTATCATTTAAATGCACTGGTTTGAAATAATATTCCGAATATAGGATAGCTAAACAGTTGTTCTCTCTGTTACTCCTTATGTGAAGTAAATAAATGGCCAGTATTACATTTGTTTCTTCTCTACTGTGGAAAAGTGTAGACATTTTCATTTGTTCTAAATGGTTGATATGGTGGTTTTAAGTCGGTTAAACATTTGTCCCCCTTTTTACTTGTGGCCCTCATGTAATTCTAAATGTTTCTTTTCACCCTGGAAAGCATTCCAGTTGGTATAATACATTATATGGTGACACTAATTTTAAGTCATTACTATCACTGGTGACATGGTGACATCAAAATGTGAAGCAGAAATAGGACTGTTTCTCACAGCCACACCAAAAAAAAAGAAAGAAAGAAAGAAAGGAGAGAAGAAAGGGGAGAGCAAGAGGGAGTATGAGTGAGAGAGAAAAGCAAGTAGGAAGAGAGAAAGAAAATCTGGAAAAGCAGATTTTTTGGTTTCTAAATGATAATGGCTTTTGAGAGAAAATTCTGACCAATTTCAAAAGTTCATCCACGGTATTTGTGATGTTTAGTTATTTAGTTACTGTGGGGTATGTTAAATATTTGTTTTTCTACCCTACTATTTCATCAATATTCTGAAAATATTTGAGTGCCAGATTATACCCTGTTTTAATTCTGTAATATACTAACTGTTAGTGTCTTGTTCATATTTCTAATTATGTGTACTTGGGCTTTGTCCATTTTCTTCACAATTATGTAAACTGAGAGGAATCGACTGGCAGTCTGGGGTTGGCAGATACAAACTATTACATTCAGAATGGATAAACAACAAGGTCCTACTATACAGCAGAGGGTACTAATGTCCAATCTCCTGTGATAAATCACAATGGAAAAGAATATTAAAAAATATGTGTGTGTATATATATATTAAAAAATTACGTAAACTAACACATTGTCTTTATTTATTAGTTGAGTTTATTTTCCTCTTCCTAACAATTCATACCTGTCTTTTACTGAGTATCTTTTTCTTTTTCCCTTAGGTTTATTCTGTTGCTCTTTTTCTTACCTTTTATGTTGGATGTAGGATTTTATATTTATGTACCTTGTAATTTATGTATTTTCTTTTTAAATACACACATATTTAGACTAAGATTTTTCTATGAGAACATTTTAATCATGTTCTGTAGTTACTTGAAAGTAGTCTAAAAGTTGTATTTTCATCTAATTTTTCTAATGGATTGGGAAAAAAATGTAAAGTTAAAATATTTAGAAGGCTAATACACAGTAAATTCTTCCCTAACTATGAAGTTCTTCCTTTAAAATCAGAACCATGCAATTCATTGTCAGCAATTTGGAAAACACATATGTGAAAGATACTAAGTTGATTATGCGGGAAGAACTAGAGTTATAATCTTTGGCCTTCAAAACTTTTTAAACTTATGTATCAAAGAAGAAAAATAACATACTTGATATGGTTAGAGACGATTATATCATGAGGCTCAGATTTTTATTAGTTCTTTAAGAGCGAGAGAGGTGTGTATGGCAAAACCATCATAGTATTATAAAGTAATGATCCTCCAATTGAAATAAGCAACCTCCTTCCCCAAGAAAAGACCAAACCTGGGGGCAGGTAGTGTGCTTAGCATACGTATCTTACTCACACCTGCCTTGAATATCACTGACTAAATGCACTCTCAACTTGATCAGCCACAGAAATAGGAAACTGGACGGTCTTTGGCCATTTTATTATTCAGTCATTTCATGATTCCCTGGGGAAAGGATTTAAAATGCAACTGTTTTTTTAAAAGCTAGAGAATTCAGAATTTGAGAGAATTTAACTAACATCAAGCAGAATGTTGGCTCATTTTCTTTTTTAAAAAATTAATTAATTGATTTTAATTGGAGACTAATTACAATATTCTGGTGGGTTTTGCCATACATTGACATGAATCAGCCACAGGTGTACATGTGTCCCCCGTCAGAAAATGAAATCTCAATCCCCCTGTTATAATTTGACTCAAGATGATATTTTATGATAAATACATCATACAAAACAGAGTATTCTTGTATGCATTCCATCAAAGAGAATCAGAGAATGCAAAAATTAGCATTGAAAAATCAGCACCTGCGTGTATCTGTTCTGAATTCACAACTTACATGAGTAAAGTTGAGTTTAGAAGTTAAGGATTTCATAGAATCACACACATTATGCTAAAGCTGGTACTAGAACCTACTTGGATGCCTAAGCATATTTCAAATAAACTGATATTTATTACAAATGCATTCCATATTTGCTACAAGCAGAAATTATAAAAGAACCTGAAAATTATTAGCTGTTGCTTAAAGTACTTATACTCAAGAGAAGAAAATGGTTTCCTTGTTTCATTTTGATATGGCTTTGATCCTGTCCGTTTCTTTATTTGAAGTCTATAAGTCAGGCACTCAGGCATCTGGGGTCTGAACTATCTTTCAAAGAATATGTGAACTCTATTATTAAAATAATAGTAATGTTCCCTCTATATTAGTAAAGATATAATATTCTGAAAAACAGAAACCACATAAATTACTTTCTGAATGGATGACATACCTGCTTCTGGCATTTCACCAGGCTCTGTATTTGATGCAAACTCCTCCCTGACATCAGGACCATCTCCACCTTCACCCCCAGTCTTTGCCAGAGCCAATTGCTGGAGATCAGCTTCCAGGCCAGAATCTTTAAAAAAATGCATCAATTCAGCTGTAAAGCATACAATATAGACAAGGGAATGATGATCTTCATTCCCTCGGTGTTATGAATTAAAAGCCTTAGGTTAGTATGCTAAAAATGTGATGAATAAGAACCTCAGGAGCATTCTTCTGGGAATGTTTTGCTGGAGAAAAAGGAAAGCAGAATTTTCCGAATGTTATTACCATTTTCCTTTTCCAGGGTTGTCCTCAGACACCTTAGTTGCCCCCTTCTCTTTGTCTTGAAAATAAGGGAAAATTTGAGCGACCACACTGACCTGCAAACTATACTCTCCTCAGTTTTTTAGGAACTGTCTGAAGTCCTTTTCTACTGTTTCCTTTCCTCTTCTTACTGATTATGTCTAAAGGCATGACTCATAGATACACTTTACCTTCAAAGGGATCCTTCTCCTCTTCTTCATCACGATTCACTGGATCCTCTCCATGTACTTCCTCCTTTCTAGGTGTGATATCCTGAATCTCAGCTGGCGGTTCCTCTTGTTGAGGTTGCTCAACACTGGGCTGCTGGTCCAAGTAGAGTGTGCATGCAAATAAAACCTTTTTGTTGTTAATACATCTAATAGCATAAATATACATAATACATAGATATATCTGAGCATAAGTAAACCTAACAACATTTTCCCAACACAATTCTATGTACTTACTTTTAATAATGTTACTCTTCACACAGAGATGAATTAGCTCCCATAAGAGTTACCCAGAAAGACTTTGGAAGTTATTTAAATCTATGTTGGGATGGAAGCATGCAGTCTGTTGTTAATAAGCAGGAGGAGGGAGTCACTGGGCACATTTCCAGGGAATTTAACAGTATACTCATCCAGGCAATGCCAGACTATATCTGGATCAATGTTCCTTCCTAAGACAAATTCTCACCCTTTATCAGCATGGAAGACCTTTATCACTGCATCTGTACTACTTAACATCATTTTCTCAAAAATAAACTTGTGCTAGTAGAAAACATCAAATGGCAAGGTACTCACAACCACAGGTTCATCCACCTGGGCGCAATCTTGATTTGTAGGTCCCAATTTTGATGCCACTTGCCCACTCATATTTCTCCCTGAAAGCAGAATATGGTGATTTAGAAAATGTATTTAAGAGTACAGCTATATTTGATCACTTTATGACCATATGTTGACTTATTTTTTTAATGTGAGAATACTTTCAAAAGAAAACTCTGGTTAAGTATGAGTGTACATGCATTTCAATTACACCAAATACAGTCGCTTGCAAAGCCATTTGTGTCTTTGCAAAGCCAGCAGAGAAATCACCTTAAGGTACAGAAGAAGGCTGAATTTTCGGTAGGACATTTGATTTCACAACAGAATTCTCCATCATGAAGATCTTTAGTGAAATACTGCTAGGAATTTAAAAGCTCAGGACTACTGCTCATGTCACACTCCTATTCACCAGACCTATTTTCCCCAACTCCCTTGGAATTCAGTTGGAACACGAAGAAAGGCTCAGTCTTTACAGCCTGACTATGGCGATTTTCTCAGTGTCTGGGGCTGAGATGAGGCTGCATACAGAGCAACCGGTCCACTTCTCTCTTGGCACCTTACCACAAAACCCGCAATACAGTCACAACCCCACTGCGGTCCGGTTTCTAGGCCTTTCCTTAATCACCCACCCTGCCCCCTGCCCAGGTCCCACTGCCGGCCCCAGATTCTGTGCTCTGTCGTCAGTTCCAGGGCCCCATTGAACCAAATATCTCAAATAGCACCCCCAAGTCTCCCCCCACCATCATCCTACCGCCTGCCCTCCTCTGCCCACTGCCCTTCCTCTCCGCCCACCAAGGCAAGAAGTATGGCGTCGCAACACTTGTGAGGAGAAAGATGACTACCTTGAGGGCCTTCCTCCTCAAAGGCCCTAGATGGCACTGCCCGACCAGCGCGAAACTCACTGGCTACCCTCGCACGCACACACACTTAAATTCCAGACAGGACAGACCTGTGAACCTACCTGGTGAGTCTCAAGTAGTGAGAAAGAACCGGGACTGAATAAACAGACCCGTCTCACGCCCAACGCTCCTCACAGATCGCTCAGGAAGGCGTATGCGCACCAAGGCGCATGCGCAGCAACGGATGCGCACGCACACACTGCGCATGCTCACTGAGTTGGGCGTGTGCAGTGCAGGTTGCCGGAGAAGGCAATGGCACCCCACTCTAGTACTCTTGCCTGGAAAATCCCATGGATGGAGGAGCCTGGTGGGCTACACAGTCCATGGGGTCGCTAAGAGTCGGACACGACTGAGCAACTTCACTTTCATTTTTCACTCTCATGCATTGGAGAAGGAAATGGCAACCCACTCCAGTGTTCTTGCCTGGAGAATCCCAGGGACAGGGGAGCCTGGTGGGCTGCCGTCTATGGGGTCGCACAGAGTCGGGCACGACTGAAGTGACTTAGCAGCAGCAGTGCAGGTTGCGGTTTTCCCGCCATTGAGGTGGAGTCCTGGAACCGCAGCGTCTCTGGTGGATGAGAAAGGGGCTTGAAGACTATATTTTTTTCCTTCCAGTGCAGTCTTTCTTATGCATCCACAACCTGTGGTGATAGGTAGTCCTAGGTTACCCTTAGTGGAGAATGTGTCTCAGAAAGACAGTCATGACAGAAATACATATTACGTTTTTTAATACCTATTTTTATACATGCTCTGATGAAGCATTTCCTTCGTTGCTTCTGGGTTTTCCGTCATACTCCCAATGGCTTTACTCACTTCCATGGAATAAGTACATAAATAGATGCCTCTGTTTCCACTTTTTGCTTGGTGCACTGCACATTTAAATCTCTGAACTGGTAACTAGTTTCTCTGAGTATACCTCTGGTTCCTATACAGTATTGTTCCTTTAGCATCGGACTTCACTTTCACCACCAGACACATCCACAGCTCGGTGTTGTTTCCACTTTGGCTTAGCCGTTTCATTCCTTCTGTAGCTATTTCTGCATTCTTCTCCAGTACCACATTCTTCTTTTTCTATTATCGCAGGAATTTTCGTACTTACTAGGAGTTTTAATTTTACCCAATTTTACCCAAGAGAAAGGAAAACATGTACACACAAGGACCTTTACTCAAATATTCTACTCATGTACTCCTAATAGCCAAAACTAGAAACAGCCCAAGTATTCAACAACTGGTATAAACATGAAAGAAAAACAAAAGAGAATACTCGTACAAAAGAACACTACATGGTATTTAAAAAGGAACTACTAATGCGTGTAACAGCAAGGATGCATCTCAGCTGTGCCAATGACAGATGTCAGACACAGAAAGCTATGTATTATATGATTTCATGTCAATGGATTTCTGGAAAAGCACAACTATAGGCAGAGAAAGATATCTGTGGTTGCCAGGGTATAGGAGTGGAGGAAGGAGTCTGAATGCAAATAACCCAAGGGAGCATTTTCAAACCAATGGGACGTTTTCTACATTTTTTGTGGTAGCATTTACACAATGGTATGCATATGTCAAAACTTGACAAACGGTAATGCTTTAAAGCACTGACTTTTATTGTATATAAATTATATCTCAATACTTCTCACTTTTTAAAAAAAGGATCTTTTAAGTATGTAAATACTGGTTATTGTATCGATCTAGACCTTGAGCTCATAAATATAAAAATCTTATTTGAAATTCTTCCCAGACCTGGCCAACTTCCAGGATTCCCCATGACACCTTTGTACCCTTATGATAGGACAAAGAAACCTGGTCTTAACCAGGTTAACAATTCCATCTCCTTCACCTCAAGTCAACGTTCTTGCTGAGTTCTGTCCATTTTACTTTGAAAATGTCTAATGCATCTTCTTTTTCCCATGTCCAACACATCTGCTCTAGTCCAAAGCTCCCCTCCATTTAATTGTCAACCCCCTTCTAAGGGGTCTCTCACATCCACTCAGGGTGACTGTCTCCCACTCACCACCCTCTCCCTCCCTCTCTTACAGTTCCAGAACTGTTTATGACTTTCTAGATAAAGGCTACTGTCCTACACAGGAACTGGAAAGTATGGTCTAGCCCTTGCCCATCTTGCTAACATCATGGAAAGTAGAGAATCCTCTTCTTGTCTCTCTTATTGGGCTTCATTCATGCCCTCCACTTTCTCAAGCTTAGATTGTCCCATATTTCTGAAGCCTCCAGTTAGTAGACTCCTTCAAGCTAGGCTTCAACAGTATATGGAACGAGAACTTCCAGATATACAAGCTGGTTTTGAAGAGGCAGAGAAACAAGAGATTAAATTGCAACCTTCATTAGATCATGGGGAAAGCAAGGGAATTCCAGAAACACATCTACTTCTCCTTCATTGACTAGACTACCTCAAGGCCTCTGACTGTGTGGATCACAACAAACTGTGGAAAATTCTTAGAGATGGGACTACCAGACAAGCTGACCTGTCTCCTGAGAAACCTGTATGAGGGTTAAGAAGTAACAGTTAGAATAAAACATGGAACAACGGACTGGTTCAAAATTGCGAAAGGAGTAAGACAAGGTTGTATAGAGTCACCCTGCTTATTCAACTTACATGCAGAGCACATCATGGGAAATGATGGGCTGGATGACTCACAAGCTGGAATCAAGGTTGCTGGCAGAAATATCAAGAAGCTCAGACATGCAGATCATAGCAGTTTAATGGCAGGAACTGAAGAGGATCTAAAGAACCGCTTGATGAGGGTGAAAGAGGAGAGTGAAAAGGCTGGCTTAAAAGTCAACATTCAAAAATATAAGATTATGGCATCCAGTCCTATCATTTCACGGAAAACAGAAGGGACGCAGTGGATACACGGACAAATTTAATTTTGGAGGCTCTAAAATCACCGTGCATGGTGATTGCTGCCATGAAATTAAGACACTTGATCCTTGGAAGAACAACCATGACAAAGCTAGTATGCATGCATGCTCATTGCTTCGTTGTGTCTGACTCTTTATGACCCCATGGACCGTAGCCTGCCAGGTGCCACTGTCCATGGGATTCTCCAGGCAAGAATACTTTAGTGGATTGCCATGCCCTCCTCCCATAGGGCATGGCAGGGCATCTTCCCAACCCAGGGGTGAAACCCTTGACTCCTGCATCCCATGCATTGCAGGGAGATTCTTTTTTTTTTTTTCTTGTCACTTTATTTTTTAATTGAAGGATAATTGCTCTACAGAATTTTGTTGTTGTCTGTCAAACATCAACAAGAATCAGCCATAGGTACACCCATGAGGCGAATTCCTTACCACTGAGCCACCAAGGAAGCCCATGTCAAAGCTAGACAGCATAGTATAAAGCAGAGACATCACTTTACAGACAAAGGTCCGTATAGTCAAAACTATGGCTTTTTCAGTAGTCATGTACAGATGTGTGAGTTCGACCATTAAGAAGGCTGAGTGACAAAGAATTGATGCTTTTGGTTTGTGGTGCTGGAGAAGACACTTGAGAATCCGTCGGACATGAATTTGAACAAACTATGGCAGATAGTGGAGGACAGAGGAGCCTGGGGTGCTACAGTCCATGGGGTCTCGTGCAAAGAGTGGTACACGACCAAGCGACTGAAAACGAACAACCACCACCACCTTACCTTTGCGTTTCCCTGTGCCAAAGAATTGATGCTTTTGAACTGTGGTGTTGGAGAAGACTCTTGAGAGTCCCTTGGACTGCAAGGAGATGCAACCAGTCCATTCTGAAGGAGATCAGTCCTGGGTGTTCTTTGGAAGGAATGATGCTAAAGCTGAAACTCCAGTACTTTGGCCACCTCATGAGAAGAGTTGACACATTGAAAAAGACTCTGATGCTGGGAGGGATTGGGGGCAGGAGGAGAAGGGGAAGGCAGAGGATGAGATGGCTGAATGGCATCACTGATTCGATGGACGTGAGTCTGGGTGAACTCCGGGAGTTGGTGATGGACAGGGAGGCCTGGCGTGCTGCGATTCATGGGGTCGCAAAGAGTCGGACATGACTGAGGGACTGAACTGAACTCAACTGAACTGAACGTGCCACAGCCCCACTTTCAACAGGGCTAAGAAGTTTCTGTGTCTGTCAGTGCTGAAGGCTGAGACTTATGTCTTTACAGACTCAGCGCCCCCTGCTTAGGGTTGATGGTGGGTCCTTAGAACACTCATCACTCCCTCCCAGAGCTCAGAGCACGGAGCCTTCTCACAACAGTAATGGAGCACCCTGCCTGCTACAGAAATGGGAATCGTAGCTGTTTAGCCTCTCTTAATATGTTTTCTCCCTTTGCGTTGAGTTCACTTCCACATTTCTTCTTTGAGTCACCAAATCAAACTCTTCTCATCCCCAACTGGTTACTGTAACAAGCTGCAGCTGCATCTTTATCAAGGACGGTGCATGTACCCCCTGCGCTATGTATTTTCTTCCTCATTTCCCATCAGAATCTGTCGACTCCCAGACATCACAAAAAGGGCTCCAGATCACCCACAAAAGGGGCGGTGCTGCAGGGGAGGCTGTGACTCTCGTCCACAGCCTGAGTCAAAGCAGGACTGTGTTATAAGTGTCACCAGCTGCCCCAATGCATCATGGGAGCCAAAAGAGCAATGGTCTGAAAGTCCTAACACAGACACTTATGTGGAAGGAACACCAGTGTCTTCCTAGGGACCTGTGAGTTGTTGTTTGGTTTGGGCCTTTAGAGTCAGTGACCGTTTTCACATCACTTGCAGGCTTAGCTAACCTTCCATCAGGACCTCTCTCCTCCCCTACAGCCCCCTACCTACTGTACCAAAAATCATACTTCTGACTTCAGTGTGCCAATTGGGTTTTCACCTGGCACAGATACCAATACAATTTTTTATGCTGAAACCTCAAGATACCTGAAGAAAACGAGTTTTCAGAAAGTCCATCTTTCAATTATAATAGGAAAACTGCCTATGTAACAATGAAGATACAACAAATTAAAATATTAATAAAATGTTATTTGGAAATTATCTAGAATGCCACACTTAAGAGAAAAAAAATTTAACACCTGGTCTATTGCCTTTCAGGTCGAATCTGCATTTAAGAAAATTAGGAGATGGGCGAGGTAATGTCTTCATGATATTGTATTTGTTGTTCTGTTTATCATTACATTATTTCTATGGTTATGCTACTTTCCAGAATGATGAGGGTGCTCCACTAATGTCTGTCTCGGCAAATACATGTTTAGAGCTTGATATGGACTAGGAACTGTTCTCTGTGATCTTTACATGTTGACATGACACCCCATGGACTTTCGTGCACTTAGGAGGAACTGTGTTCAATCCATATGCAGATCCATCGTAGTGTTTCATGTGGATGGACATGTTGATCTGCCTTCTGACCCACAGTAGACTAGACACTGCACTGTATTCCAGACTGGGAGTCAGATACCACGCCTGTCTGTTTCTTTCTGGCCTGGGCACCAATCTGTCTCAGCTCTTGCCAGCTAGGTGACTTTTTGCAAATTCATTCACCCATTAACGTCTGTGTGTCTCCACTCCTCAACTGCAGAAAGGGATGATAGCATTAAAAATGCTCACCTTACAGTGTTGTTATGAGTACTCAAAGACTTTTGAGTACATATGGAGTACATATGCACATTGTGTACATATGGAGAGCTAAGCACGATCCAGAAGGGTGAGCTCTCTCTTCACTTCCGTTTCTGCTTCTACTCATATGCCCCTGTCCCTGCCCCCATGCTTTTACCTCCCCAATCCCAACTGATCTGTGTCGTCTCTGATCTGTGCCCCTGTCTTCAGACTCTGCATCCCAAAACACAGCTGAACATCTCCTCATGATTTACCTTGGAAAATATCCATATCATCACCCTTGGATTAAACAATCATGAGTATTAGTGGAAGAAATAAGAAACACAACAAAACTGGAAATGTGAAAACCACACAAGAAATAAAGCATTACTGATGATCGTTTGACTATTAACATTTTCATATCTTCATCAGATTCAGATCTTCAGATTTGATTGAGAATTAGACTTGATAAAAGGCCTTTTAATTTCCCTGGGCAATGTTTTTAAAAATTTATATACTAATGTTCTATAACTGTCCAGTGACCACTTGCTTTCCCGTCATGATGCAAATCCTATGAAGAGGTCATTAGACATCTAACTTCACATAGAATATTCACTAAACTTTTTCATACGAGCACATGATGAAACCCAAATATTTCCTCTAAGCTTCACAATATCCCCATAAGAAGAGGGGGATACTCATTGTGCTAAAAAAAAACAAAACAAAACCAAAAACCCCCCCTCATACCTCATACACTCCATTCTTGAGGCCCTGAAAGGCCTGAAATGATAGTGCAAGGTCCATGCAGTGTGTCAAAGGTGGTCTTGACATTGTGTCTCTGGGACGATTTCCAGGGAAATGTGGAACAGCAATAATATTAACAACAGTGATAACAACAGTTAGAATTGACTTGGAACGTGCCATATGGCACGTACTGTCCTGACAATTTCTCATGTCTTAACACGGTCAGTGGTCTACACTGCCCCATGAAGTAGTTAAATTTACTCGAAGCTAGTGTTTCCATGTGGTTAAAAGAGGAATGAGGCACAGAGGCACTACGTAACTTGTTCACTGTCGCCCAGCAGTAAGGGAGCCACAGGTCTGGATGCCCCGTGGAAAACTCTGGGTGTATTTATTTATTCAGTCAAGGGTAAGATCCAACAGCTACAGCAAAATATGTACAATAACAGCTACCACATAAAAAAATTGATCTTACATCATAGAAATGCACACTAAATGGAAATCTGATTTCTTCAGAAATCTTTCAAATGGAGTCTTGACAAGACTGGCATCAGGATGTTTTGTAGAAATGGTGGTCTACAAACAAGAGCCTCCTCAGAACAGCAGACAGCATGTCAGTGAGTCTCCTAGACTGGAGGTCTTGGGTTTGTGCATCAGAGAAGGCAGGAAACCCCTGTCACATGCTCTCAATAGAAACAGAGCCTGGCCGCAGGCAAAATAAGACCATGCCTCTGCTCCGGTAGTGCCTAGACAAGTTGTCCATGTCAATCAGAACTGAGGAATTCTTCTAAAAAGTGCAGATACCATGATCTACACTCAGTGACTCTCACTCAGTGCATCTACAACAGTGCCCTAGAATCTGTGAGATTTCACTACACTTGGGAAACTCAGGGACTTTATTAAACCCCTTTGGTAGTGAGACTGTCAGCAAAATAAGGAAAATAGAGATCGGAACAGATATTAGAAAAAACATATAGATAATCAACAAAACCCAAAGCTGGCTCTTTCAAAAGGTCAATATGAATTCATAAGTTTCCACCCATAAGAATTTTAAAAAAAAGATAACTAAAGACAAAATTTACCAATATCAGGAAAGAAATAGGTTACAGATTCCACATTTCCTAATCCAATCATTTCATCAAGGTGAATTGGGCCAAATCCAAGCAATGTGATGAAACCACTCGTTTTCTTTCTCATTGTCCTCCAGCTTCCCCTTCCTGCCTCTCTCCTTTGCCCCATTTCCTTTCTCCTTCTTAAGTCCTGCCCTCCATCAAGAGGAGCAATATTATGAGGCGTGATTCCCATGCCTCATAATCCCATGATTATAACTGATGTCCGCTGCTTGGCTGACATTCAGCGTGGATGCTATCATCCCGGTAGCTGGTACACTGAAGCTCTCTGTCTCTCATGATGGACCAGAAGGTTTCACTCTAATTTCAAGTATAGGTAGGAGAGAAGGTGCAGGGCACATGTTGGAGCCTTGAGTCCTTCATCTAAGAAATGCAGAAGACCACAAACTGTGGGAGAAACAGAAATAGCAGCACCAGGCCCCTTTCAAGGAGAGCTATGTGCCAAACACAGCACATCACAGGATTCCTTGACATTCAGGAGCACGCCAAGTAGATTTCCATGCCAGGACTGTTGCATTTATTGTTCCTTCTGCGTGGAATGCTCTTCTCTTAGGTAACCCCACAGCCTGCTCCCTTACTTCCTCCAGATCTCTACTTACTTGCAGTCTTTCAGGGAGTCCTTCCCTCATTATCTCAAATAAAATTATAACATCATACCTACATACACCCTTTCCCCTGATCTAGAAATATCTATCTTCATAGTGCCTGCCACCCTTGATTATTTACTGACCGCCAAGTCTATGAAATGAGAGACTTGGTTGGTTTTGTCCTGTCACAAACTCCTCCAATAGTGTGCAGGTCTATGGCAGGTGCTCAGAAAACATTTGCTGAAGGACAGTCTGGAGCCAGGCCCTTACACACATTGCTAACATGCACAGGTAGCCTCCAAGATGGGCACTGGCCCCATTGTATTAATTATGATACAAACTGAGATTTCAGGAGACAAGTGATACACTCAACAACACACAGTCAGCATGTCAGGTTCCAGGCTTCAGAATCATATCTGCCAGCTTCCAAATCCTCAGTTCCCGGACAGAGACCTCACAGCCAAGAATATAAGAGGTTTTATATCTAACACAAAGACTCCAAACAGCTCAGATAGATACCCAGAGACACCAAAAAGAGCTCACTGAATCTCTGCACAGAGAGTGCACAACTCGTCTCAGACCCTCAAACACAACAGAGACCATAACCATACACACTGTGACAAAGACCCTCCAAACAGACCAAAGTCTTCCAGACAGAAACAAACGAGAACTGCACAGATACTTCACATCATGGAGACTGACTCCCAAACCACTGAGACACTTACCGACCTAACACAAAACCCCCTAAACAGAAAGACAGAAGTTTTAATAACTCAAGAACATCATATAACCTTAAGATAAAGTTCCCAGGCAAATGAAAAACTTGCCACCTGTGCATAGATCCCCAAGCAGCTGATAGTTTACACCTTTACACTGACCCATCCTTAAAGCAGCACAGAGGCATCACAACTTCGGACCCAGAATCAAAAGCTCAGTGATCCCACATTCTGGGGTGCAGATGCCTACACAGAGATCTCACACCCAGGGACTGAAAGGCCAGCAAGCTCCAAAGATGCACATCCTGGTATTCAGGCACACATCCTAGAGGCTTTGTATTATGGCTCGAAAAATCCACTCAGATCAAATATCCCATCACTCACAACCCCGCCCAAAGGCTCAAGGGGATCAAATGTACCCAAGCAGCACCTGTGTTGTCACACGTAGCAAAACACAATCCCAAGCTGCCAGATCCAGGTTATTCTCCAGGGAGAGACACCAAAATCAGGGACCTCCCCCTGGACATGAGTTGCATGCATTTGTGTGAATGACCGTGCACTGTCACAGACTGAGCGAGAGCTGAACAAGACTGAAACACCATCACCATGCACAGCCAGCCAGTGCGCCAAACCTCGCCACTAACCAGGGCACCTATTAGACCCCTTCTGGAAAAGCACTAAAACGCGGAGCAAAATTGCATGCTCTGAAAAGTCGCGCACGCCAACGCAGGCACACGCGTACACAGGCGCCTCTCGCCCTCAGTGCCTGTTCTGTGACCACACTGCCTGCAATCACGCGGTGGCCAATCACTGCCCAGAACGCTTCCCTGACTCCACACCCAAACCGACAGCCAGTCTCTCGCTCCGTAGTGGTCCCACCAACCAAGGGGTGGAGTTGAAAAAGAGACGAAGAAAATTTCCGCTTAATACCTGTGTCCATTCGGATTCAAAAGCAGTGGGAAGACGAAGAGGAGCGAATGGGGATGGACCCAGTGGCGCCGTGAGTGCCGCCGCAGGGAACTGTGGTCCATGCCTGACCCGGTGTAAGGGGACCCTCTCTCTGTTGTCACACGCCCTCTCCCAATGGTACCTTTCAGAGTGGGTGATCTTACTGCTACTCCTCAGTGGTACATCCCAGGACAGAACTGTTTCATCTCGCGCGCCCCTTGCGGGTGGGATTGGGGAACAGCAATATAGATGCCTGTGGACCATTCCAGGAGAATCCACAAAGGGCAGAAGGGCAAGGTTAGGGGGAAAACCCCACAGATTCCTGCAATTTTGGACTCAGAAAAAAGTCTTCATAAACTGAAGATTACATCTCTATGGGGATCATTGTCTAACAGAGAACACTGAAAGCATTTTATCTATGCTGGGCATTGTGCTTGTTTGTGCTTTCCTGTTCAATACGGAATAGGTCTCATGCGGGAAAGCCAGCCGCTGTCCCCCAAGGGGCAGGATAGATAAAGCTTCCGACTGGGATCTGCAGGCCTGGCGTGGGAAAGCCCTCTGTCGCTGACTGCGAGTAATATGTGGAAGAGACAACAGGACCTTCCATTGTGTTAGGAAAGGGGTCAACTCCGAGGGGACCCAAGGACACCACTACGTAGGTGAGATAAAGACAATGGCTTTGTCACCATCTTGTCATCCCTGAATATGTTCCCTAGCAGGATCCTCAGCCTGTCTAGCTATGCCTCTCTCAGCAAGTTTAAATTTGTGTATTCATTCCATCATTCATTCATTCTCTCCAAAGCATGTGTCAAGCACAACTCTGTGTGTTAGGAAAGAGAAAATCAACCTTTTCCTCATGGAGCTTACATTCTGTTGGGATCATGTGGTCCCCAAATACAAGTAATGTATCAGGTGTTTGTAACTGCCATGATTAACATTAAATCGGGATAGTGAAATAGAGAGAGGGGATGATATCTAGAAAGAGTGGTCAGGGAAGTTCTAAGATTGTGACATTTGAGCAAAAGCCTAGAGGAGATACGCGTATCTGGGAGAAAAGTATCCTAGACAGAGGTAAGGCCAGTGGAAAAGCTGGGGAGTAGAACCCTGTGTAGTGTGTATGAAAACAGTGAGGAGGGCAATGTGACAGGCACAGCATGATGGAGGGAGAATGAGGAGATTGGGTGACAGAAGTGATGAAGGCCAGGTCCCTTGGGCCTTCTGGCCATTGGGAGGATTTTGACTTGAACCACAGGAGGGTTCTTGTCAGAGAAGTCCCCAGGCTTCTTTCCAAGGCCCAGAGCACCACATGATTGTTGAGGAGCTCTTGGTTGATTTGAAGAAAAACCCTTCCCCACCCCTTCTGCAGCTGAGCATGCCTTTCCTGGAATCCCCTACACTCAAGAGGAATGCCTCCTCCTGCTCCGAGTGAACATTCTTGTCAACTGATGATACCCTCAGGAGAGACAGGGCAAAGACCCTCTTGGTGTGAGTGATGTCACATTGAGTCTTGCAAAGGCAAAGAGAGATGATATAAGAGGCACAGAGATGGCAGTGAGAAAGACAAAGATAGAGCATTAGACAGGGACGGAGAGACTACTTCTGGCACTAAACTGTCCTCACTTAGTTAGCCCAAGCCCTGCTACTGGATGATGTACAGTACATTTTCTCTATAGGAGAAAAGAAGCTCCTCCCCTGGGACTCTCTCTAGGGAATGACTCAGTTGCCCATGGCCTGGGCTGCCGGGGTTCAGCCCCAGTGGTCCAGGGAATTCGAAGTGGGGACGGCGTCAGGGTCAGGAAACAATTGCTTAATTAAACGTTAATTAAGGATATAAAGAGTGGTTAAATAAGGATAGCTCAGTGAGGAAATTCAGTGGAGAAAAGAGGCTGAATAATTAAGCCAGAAGGTGAGAGAAAGAACGACATGGGGAGACCAAGTTTCGGTGAACAAGGCTTGCACTTTATTTTCCAAAGTAGTTTTTATACCTTAAGTTATGCACAGAGGATAATGGGGGAAGGGGTAGAGTCATGCAGTAAGCCAGGCTTTCTTCCTGCAAACTTATCATATGCAAAAGTTTAGATGATTTGCATCATCTTCTGGCCCGGAGGCCTGTTAACATTTTAAGACCCTTTCTTCAGAAAACTTATTTTTCTCTAAAAGTGATTAGTCAGGCACCACCCTCTAAAAGCATTAGATAAAGTTGCATTCCTATTGGGCAAAGGTGTGGTGGGCTATAACAAGAAAAAGAATTAACTCAAGAGTCCAAGGTTACAAACATTAAAGCTACCACTTACACCAATTATAATAATCAATACACTGCCAGGGACACAGCAGGTAAGGGATATGGGGACTTAGCAACAAACATTGGCCCAACAAGTGAAAAACCCTTCACCAATACAATTTCTAATCAATCTTTTAACTGCTCAAAGGAATCTGTATTTAGACAGTTTAGAACATCTCATGCCTCTCACAGTTGTGAGGCTTTGAACAATCATATGCGTCCGTAAGAACCTATTCAGGAGAGAGATGGTGGTGGGGGATAGCCCCCCGTAAAGTCAGAGGTGTAGGTGAGAGCACAAAGCAGTAAAGTAGGCAGACTCTGGTTTTGGGGGTAGATGCTCGAGAATTTCCAGGGGGACTCCTGAGGCTCGATCCCGCCTTTGTGTATGCCGAGCCTGCTTCCTCATGACCTTTACCACGGGCAGAGTTCCTTACACTGGCTCCCGGCACTGGGCCTTAATCATGCTCCCTTCATCCACATCAGGGGCCTCTGCCCATCAAGACAAGGACATGCTCCATTCCTGGGGAGGCACATGCTGTACACAGGGTCCCTCAAAACCTATCCTGCCCAGACTGCCCTCCTGCTGATCTCACTGCCAATGACTCCATTAATGGGGGAAAGAGAGGTAGGGATCTCTGCATTTGTGGTAGAACCTCATGCAAATTGGTGAATGTGAGATTTCTCCCCAGCTGCTTGGAGGCTCACCTCTGTACCTTCCCATACCATGTCCCCAGGGAATGTGAAGATTACATGCCACACATCAGGTAAGAAGCTAGGTGTGTCATGGGGAGACATAGAGACGTATCCTGACAGTGAGTCAGTCATAGGGTCCTTCCAGCCCTGTGAAAATGCCCCCCTCCTCCACTACCTGGCCAGGGTTGTGCTAATTCTTCTCTGCCTCCTCCAAGGAGCCCAAGCTTACATCCAATTCCTCCCCTCCTCATGACCTGAGACCTTCCATCTGCACAGGGCCTTGGGCTCCCATCTGCTAACGGTGCCCTCCTTGTTGTGGGTTGGGCAGATGGACCGAGGGAGTGTGTGTACACAGTTTCTGTCACAAGGCCCCTATCAAGGGTGGTAGTCATATCAGCAAGTATTGCTCTTAATAGGATTATTACCTGGGCTTCTGTGACCTGTGCATTAGTACCCTCTCTGAGGATGGGGCCCCAAGCTTTTATCTCTGTAGAGAGGCATGGTAGAAATCTTAGCAAATGTGACATCACAGGCCTACTTCTAAGACCCATGATAGTGGGGACCCTACAGTCTTCCTCTTAAAACTATTCTCATATGCAGATACATGAACAGCTGCATGGCCCAATCCTCTGGACAAAGGACCCCGAAATAGTTTTGAGATTTCATGCCCTGGGACAGAGATCTGCAAACAGTTCAGACTGCTCATCCTGGACACCAACCCCAAAAGCTCTAATAGGTCACACCTGAGGACACAGACGCACTCCAGCTCAGAAATGCCAACTGTGGCCTCGGATGAATTAGGATCCCTAAAGAGAAACAGCATTGCTCACAGCCAATTCTACAAGGTTAACTTGTAACCTCTGTGGTTCCTGAATGACACTGCAATCTGAAGGAATTCTGGGTGACAAACAGGAAGAGGCACACTGTGCTTTGGACAAACTGGCCCTTATTTAGTCACACAGCTTCCTCAGGAAAAGGTTCAGTGACCCCCAGATTCTTTCCCCCCCACACAAAAGCATGAAAATGATTAACTTGCAATGTCTGATCTCTGTGTTTCACAGTAATCTTTTGCCAGTATTCATGCTAGACTTCATGTATTTCGTAGGCCAAACTCATATTGTCTTCACTGTTAAATCCTCAGAGCAGTGTTCTCAGAGCTAACGGAGGAGCTGTGTCCCGGGATATAGTCCCCAGGAGACCAGCAATCCAACCTAAACTCACAACTCTTCTGTTGTATGTGTTTCTTTAAGTGGACACTACTCTAGCTAATAGCTCCCATTTACCTCAGTGGCTGCACACCCCTCCCCCAGAGACTACAGTCTGCACCCTGGGACACAGAGCCCCACATCTTTGCCTCTGGGCGACTGCGTGGGCATTTGCACTGAGTCTCTGTTCAGTCAACCTCAAGGGAGACAGGCCTCCAGTCTTGCAATTCCTGCAGCCCGCAGTCACCAGCATGTCATCCTGAGGAAGGCAGGTTCATTCCAGAGGCATGGTGTACCTTAGAGCTGAGGGGTTCAGAAATTGATTTCCCATGTCTGGGTCCTGAGAATGGCCCTAACCCCACCCTGGTCAACTCTGGTCATGGTAACTCTGTATCCTGCCCCATTGGAGGTTCAAAGTGAATTCCAGATCCACAGCAGAAGCTCCAGGGACCTGGTCCTCTCTATCGCAGCACCCACTCTGAACTACTGAATTCTGGATAGAGGAGACGGTTTCCCAACACTGTGCCTATGACAATTCCCTTACATCCCTCTAATCCCCTCAGTCATTTTCCAGAGTCCATCTCCTGAGGACAGCTGCCACAATTCCTCTCTCTCCCCAAATTCCCACCCCTCCCCTCCCTTTCCACCAGGACTCCCCTCCCTGCTCAGGGGCCTCTTAAGCCACTCCCCCAGCTCTACTCACAGGGCCTCACCCCTTTTGTGTCCTCTCACCAAGCACCCACGCTACCTCAGAAGATCCCCTCAAGACTCTGCCTGCTCCCTGCATTCTGCAGGACACCTATCTCCTGCCCACACGCAGGGTCTGTCATAAAGTCCCTGTGAGGACCGAACTGAAAAATCTGTTCAGGATCCAGATAAAATTCAGACCCTGACCAGGAGCCCGGGGCAATTCCTGTGGAGCTGGAAGGAAAAGGAGAGGGTCTCTGAGAGGAGCATCTGGTCCTGCAGGGGTGAAAGGGTTTTCTTCAAGGGTCCTAGTGAAGATGAAGTGAAATGGCACCTTATAAGTGCTTATGCATACATGCCAAGTGTGTGCCAATTCTCCTGAGTCATGACTACCAGGCTCCTCTGTCCATGGCATTCTCCAGGCAAGAATACTGGAATGGGTTGCCATTTCCTCCTCCAGGGGATTTTGCTGATCCAGGGATCAAACACCCATTTCCTGCATCTCCTGCATTGGCAGGTGAATACTTTAACACTAAGCCACCTGGGTAGCCCCAAAATTTGCTGAGAGGTAATCGAATATTGTGTTCTCACTACACACACACACAGTCTAACATAAAACAAAGCTAAAGGGACAAAAGGAAAGTTTAGGAGGTGTTGGGTATGTCTATTACTTTGATTTTGGTGATAATAGTATCATTGTTTGCATATGTCCAACTCATCAAATTGTACACATTAAATATATACAATTTGCTGTATATCAATTCTATTTCAATAAAGATGTTTTAAAAAGGACAGCAGAAAAATGTTCTCCCCAAAATTGATGCTTACATAAAATAAGACCATTTCTTGAAAAATACCCATGAGCAAAGTTCACTCAAAAAGTAATGATGATGAATACCTTTATGTCTACTAAGTAAGTTCATGCATGTGCATGCTAAGTCACTTCCATCATGTCTGACTCTTTAGGATCCTATGCACCATAGCCGGCAAGGCTCTTCTGTCTCTGGGATTCTCCAGGTAAGAATACTGGAGTGGGTGGCCAGGGCCTCCTCCAGGGGATCTTTCTGACCTAGGGATTGAACCTGAGTCTCTCATGCATTGGCAGGCAGCTCCTTCACCTCTAGCACGAGCTGGGATGTCCCAAGGAAGTTAATTCCTTTGTCTCATATTATGAGGCCATTGTTACCTGATAACACACAGCCATGTTATACTCCTTTTCCAGTTTTGAAGCAGTCACCTCTTCCATCTTTGATTCTAACTTGGTTCTTGACCTGCATACAGGTTTCTCAGGAGACAGGTCAAGCAGTCTGGTACTCCTCTCTGTTTCAGAATTTTCTACAGTTTGTTGTGATCCATGCACTCAGAGGTCTTAGTGTAGTCAATGACGCAGAAGCCGATATTTTTCTCCAATTCCCCTTGCTTTCTCCGTGATCTAACGAATGTTGGCAATTTGACCTTTGGTTCCTCTGCCTCCTCGAAACCTAAGCTCTATATCTGGAAGTTCTTGGCTCAAGTACTATTGAAGCGTAGCTTGAAGGAGTTTTCTAAGCAGGAGGTTTCAGAAATTGGGGACAATCTAAGTGGAGAAGCTTAGGAAATTGGATGGTGTGAAGGAAGCCTGATAAGAGAGACAAGAAAAGGAAGCTCTACTTTCGTTGTTGCTAGCAAGGTGGACAGGGGCTAGATCACGCCTTCAAGTCCTTGTGTAGGAGGGTAGCGTTATCTAGAAAGACACAGAAAGTTCTGCAACTGTAAGAGAAGGAGGGAGAGGGTGGGAAGAGGGAGACAGACACCCTGAGTGGATGTAAGAGACCAGTTAGAAGGGGCGTTGAGAATTAAATGGAGCGAGGCTTTGGACCAGAGCAGATGTGGTAGACGTGGGTAAAAGTAGACACATTAGATGTTTATGAAGATGGACAGAACTCAGCAAGAATTTGGACTTGAGGTGAGGGAGAGAGAATCGTAAACATGGTTAAGACCAAGTTTGTGTGTTCTGTCATAAGAGTACGAAACTGTCATGGGAAATCCTAGAAGTTGTCCATGTCTGGGAAGAATTCCAAAATATGATTTTTATGTTCTTGAGCTCATGGTCTAGATGGATACAATAACCATCCATCTGAAATGTTCCTCTTCCTTTCAAAAAAAGTGTTGAGGTATAATTTGTGTACAATAAAAGCCAACACATTAAAGCATTACAGTTTGTAGAGTTTTGACAAATGTATACAGTGCTGTAAAAGCTACCACAATAAAAATGTAGAAAATGGCCCATTGTTCAAAAATGCTCCCTTGGGGTATTTGCCAACAGACCCCTTCTTCCACTCCTATACCCTGGCAACCACAGATACATTTCTGTGTGAATAGTTGTGCCTTTTCCAGAAATCCATTGACATGAAACCATATAATATGTAGCCTTCTGTGTCTGGTTTCTCACAGTTTTTGCACAGTTGTGACACATCCTTGCTGTTGCATGCATTAGTAGTTCTTTATTATTATTACCATCTAGTATTCCTTTGTACAGGTATACTCTTTTGCTTTTCTTTCATCTGTATACCAGTTTTCGAATAGTTGGGCTGTTTCTACGTGTGGCTACTAGGAATACATGTGTGGAATATTTGAGTACAGGCCACTGTGTGAGCACGTTTTCATTTCTCTTGGGTAAAATTGTCTAGGGGTAGAATTGCTGGGTCATATAAGGCTTCCCAGGTGGCGCCAGTGGTAAAGAACCCACCTGCCAATGCAGGAGACTCAGGTAGGATCCCTGGGTCTGAAAGATCCCCTGGAGTAGGAAATGGCAACCCGCTCCAGTATTCTGATCTGGAAAATTCCATGGACAGGGATCCTGGCAGGTACAGTCCATGGGGCCCCAAAGAGTTGGATACAACTGAGCGACTGAACACACACACACACACACACACACACGTACATGGTAATTTACATACCTTAGACTCTAAACTGTGTCCTCTGTAGACAACTTACAGTTGGATCTTGTTTTTATTTTTATTGTTTTTGAATGTTGAATTTTATTTTTTTAACATATATTTTTATTTTACTGATCTTGTTTTTATTTTTAAACTGGTCTCTCAATGTCTGCTTGTGGTCATATTGTTTTATCTATTCACATTTAATGTTGATATAGACTTACATCTGCCAGTATATTTTTCTGTCTCATGTCATTTTGTTCTGTGCTCCTCATGTTACTGCTTTCTTTTGCATTAAATGGGTATTTTCTACTGTAGCATTTTAAAGTCTTTACTGATTTTTCCACTATTTTTAAGTTATTTCCTTAGCTATAGGCTACCATAAACAACTTCAGTTCAGTTCAGTCGCTAAGTCGTGACTGACTCTCTGTGACCCTGTGGCATGCAGCACACCAGGGCTCCCTGTCCATCACCAACTCCCGGAAGTTGCTCAAACTCATGTCCATCAAGTCAGTGAAAGAGCTACCCCACTAGCTTTGTTTGTAGTGATGCTTCCTAAGGCCCACTTGACTTCACCCTCTAGGATGTCTGACTCCAGGTGAGTGATCACACATTCCTGGTTATCTGGGTCATTAAGAGTTTTTTTTTGTATAGTTCTTCTGTATATTCTAGCCCCCTCTTCTTAATATCTTCTGCTTCTGTTAAGTCCATACCGTTTCTGTCCTTTATTGTGCCCATATATGTATGAAATGTTCCCTTGGTATCTCTAGTTTTCTTGAAGATCTCTCTAGTCTTTCCCAGTCTATTGTTTTCCTCTATTTATTTGCAGTGATCACTGAGGAAGACTTTCTTATCTCTCCTTGCTGTTCCTTCAAACTCTGCATTCAGATGGGTATATCTCTCCTTTTCTAAAGTAAGGTGTTTATTACTAATGCCACTAATAAACATCTTACTGTATCACAATCAGCTTGAAATTTATACTAATCCTAGTGAGATATAGAAACCTTATTCTTATATTGCTCTATTCCAATTTCCATCTTTTCCTCATGTTGTCACCAATAGTAGATCTATAAAGAGTACATCCCATTAATACACTCATTATTATTATATTGCTATAATTTTATGTCTATGAAAACCTGATATAAGGCAGAATATCAGGTATATGGTTACAACTTCTGTTCTATTAATCTTCTTTGTCATGGTTTCTGATACTTTGAATATGTTCATGTGGATTTGACACCATCCTGTCTTGTTTCCTTACCTAATACAGCTTTGCTCGCAACCACCTCCTTTGTGCTGTTACTGCAAATATATTACATTCCATATGTTATTGGCCCAACAATAATTGGGCTTCCCTGGTGGCTCAAACAGTAAAGAATCTGCCTGTAATGCAGGAGACTCAGGTTCAGTCCCTCCGTCAGGAATATTCCGTGGAGAAGGGAATGGCTAACCACTGCAGTATTCTTGCCTGGAGAATCCCATGGACAGAGGAGCCTACAGAGGCGGGCTACAGTAATGTGGTTGCCAAGAGTGAGACACGACTGAGCAACTACCACATTCACAACAATAATTTATGTGATATTATTTTAGACAGTTGCTTTTTAAATACAGGAAGAAAGGCGTGAAATGTGAACTCATAAAGTACTTTTGTTTACATAATTACCTTTACCTGTGCTCTTTGTTTTTTCACATGGATTCTAATTAACATCTGAATTCACTTATTGCAGCCTGAACAACTTCCTTTAGTTTTTTTCTAGTAAGCCAGTTCTACCAACAAATTCACTGAGGTTTGTTTTTTTTGTTTTGTAATTTGGGAATGCGTTTATTTTACTTTCATTTCTATTTTTTAAACCACTTTATTGTGGTATGTTTGACATGTAAACAGCTGTGTACACACCTGTGAATTCACCACCAGCTTCAATATACAAAACTCAACTGTATTTCTATACTAGTGGTGAATACTCCTAATAAGTAAGAAAATTCCAGTTAGAATAAAAAGAACAGTATATTTAGGAGTTAATTTAACCAAGGAGGTGTAAGATTTGTACACTGAAAATGCCAAAACACAGTTGAAAGAAATGAATGAAAATGGAAACAAATGGTCACTGACTATCAGTGGGCACTAGAGTTTCCCCTAGAAATTTGCTGTCATTGTACACACATCTCTGAGCATGTGGGAATATTTTCCTAAGGCAGTTTCACAGCAGGGAGACTGCTGGATCAAAGACTTCCTTGCCTAAACAGACATCTCTATAGAGTGCCTACTATGTGCATGTGCCTGACGCTGTTCTAAACGCCAAGGAGGCATCACAGAATAGGACTGACATTTGTCCCTCTTTCATGAAGGCAAATATTGCTGAGGGTGAGGGCAGGACGGAATGTAAATTCTGATGGGAGCTGCCACAGACCCCTGAAAAGGTGTTTCACCAGTTCACACTGGCCTCAGTGGGGCAGGGGAGTGAATGTGCCTTTACTGGCATCTTGGCACCATTTGTAGGGTGGGAAGTCTAGGCAAGAGGCTGGACTCCTTATGTCCAATTCCCTAGAAGAGCATCAAGTCCACAACTAGGAACGATCCATGTAGGAATTTCAGGGGACGTGAACACCCTAGGTGTCTATACCCTAGCTTGTGACATCACAAAGTGTATTTGACAAAGCATGGGAGGTATCTGCCCCATCGGTGGCTCTGCACCCTGAGTGTGCCATCTCTGACCTGGAGATAAGTCTGTGAGCCAGGGATTGAGGGAGCTGAAACCTTGAGGGGTTTA
The DNA here is from genome assembly GCF_003369695.1 of Bos indicus x Bos taurus. Classification (NCBI taxonomy): domain Eukaryota; kingdom Metazoa; phylum Chordata; class Mammalia; order Artiodactyla; family Bovidae; genus Bos; species Bos indicus x Bos taurus. The sequence continues at coordinate 53,258,487 of NC_040105.1, forward strand.
GTATGTCTTGGGCTGTGAACTTTGGGGTTTGTAGGATGCGGGGTACCATGGTCTGAGGTCTCTTTGTGGTGGCTGCATGGAACATTGTGAAAGAGCTGTATGCCTTCACCATATGCACAGTGCTCTGTGCAGTTGGTGTGGTTGTGTCCTATGGTGTGAGCTGTGTGATTGCAACTTCTGTGTCCAGGGTATGAGGTCTCTGAACTCTCAGGTTTCTCCATGGCAGCTTATGAAGTTGCTAAAATGCATGTCGGCCTGTATTCAACTTTCATCTCAGCTGATTTCGTGTGTCTTACCTCACGTATCGAGTCTCCAGGAGTTTCAGTTTGGTGGATTGTTTGGTGTTGGGTGTTCAGTGCAGTGAGGTCTGCTAGCTGCTGTTTCCTTGGTCCGTATCTGGCCGAGTGTATCATTGAAATTTGGGTTTTGTGACCCATAGTGTGAGGTCCCTGGGGTATGTGTGAGTCTGGATCCAGGCTCTGATGCTGCACAGCTGGCGGGAGACCAGGGTCCCAGAGGGAGGTTGCTCTGTCTTTGGTCCTGTGCTGCAGGGACTGAAACCCTGAGCCACTTGGGCATTTATGTCTCAATTGAGATACTTTGTCACTTGCCAGGCTTCAGACATGAGGTGTTTGTGACCTCCTGATGTCTCCATCTGACAGCTGTCTAGAGAGAAAGTGAGAGGTTGATCTATCTGAATTGACTGTGAAGTCGTCCACTGCTGCTTCCATTAACCAGGCTTCCTTGTCCAGACCATTGAGGTATGGGGTTGCCTTCCTTGAGGCCCTCCGTGGGGGCCAGTTTCTTGCTACTGTTTTCAAGGTCTCCCTCAGGCACAGTGGTGGAAATGCCATTGTGGAGGATGAGTTTTTTTCTGTGACTCTGAGAAAATGCAGCAGGGACACCCTGCTGTTTCCTAATATATCCTCTGTGTGACATAAAGCTGCCCCTCTCTCCATCTTAACTTATTCCCAAACCTGCAGAACATCATCACCTCCACAGCAAAGCTGTCAGCTTGGAGCCCCACTGTACACCCAGCCCTGGGAAACCTTCCTTGTCGTTGACGTGTCTGCTTTCCCCAAACCTGCCTCTGTTTCTGAGCCCTGCCTTCTGGTGAGGCCCCTTGTCTCAGCTGTTTGGTGGCCTGAAGTCTGGGGAAGCCTTCCAACTTGAGAAGGGCAGGGGAACTGGAGGTCACACCCCAAGGGGAAAACGACAAGGCCATTCTAACTTTTCCCAACATTTCCTGTCATTCCAAAATGTAGACGAATGCCTGTTAGCCTCTCCTTTGCAAAAGTAATTGAAGTCTTCCTGCAGTTGTGTGTCAGGCAGGAGTGCATTGAACACACTGGGAGCACGTCACCTGAATGTTGGGGGTGGGTGCATGGGTGATCAGTCCTGTCTGCCTCTCTGTGACACCATGGTCTTCAGCCTGCTGGGCTCTTCTGTCCATGGGATTTTCCAGGCAAAAATACAGGAGTGGGTTACTATTGACCCTCCCTGGGAATCTTCTGAATCCAGGGATCTAACCTGTGTCCTCCTGTCTTCTACATTGGCAGGCACTGTGCCACCTGGGAAGAGCTTTTAGGGCTGGGGACAGGCAGGGAGTGTGTGGAAAAGTTCCTCTTGCTTTTTGAAATAGAAAGCTTGACAAGTGAGAATAAGACAGGGGGGAAAACAACTACTACACCTGCTGAAAGTGAAAGTCGCTCAGTCGTGTCTGACTCTTTGTGACCCCATGGTCTATACAGTCCATGGAATTCTCCAGGCCAGAATACTGGAGTGGGTAGCCTTTCCCTTCTCCAGTGGATCTTCCCAACCCAGGGATCAAACCCCGGTTTCTGCATTGCAGGCAGATTCTTTAGCAGGTGAGCCATAATGGAATCCCAAGAATACTGGAGTGGGTAGCCTATCCCTTCTCCAGCAGATCTTCTCGACCCAGCATTGAACCAGGGTGTCCTGCATTGCAGGCAGATTCTTTACCAGCTGAGCTATCAGGGATAGAAACATTTCACATTGTTGTTGTTCAGTAGCTCAGTCATGTCCAACTCTTTACAACCTCATGGACTGCACCAACCCAGCTTCCCCATCCCTCACTATATCCCGGAGTTCGCTCAAACCCATGTCCATTGAGGCAGTGATTCCATCCAACCATTTCATCCTCTGTCACCCCCTTCTCCTCCTGCCCTCAATCTTCCCCAGCGTCAGGGACTTTTCCACTGAGTCAACCCTTCGCATCAGGTAGCCAAAGTGTTGCTGCTTCAGCTTCAGCATCAGTCCTTCCAATGAATATTCAGGACTGATTTCCTTTACGATTGACTGGTTTGATCTCCTTGCAGTCCAAGGGACTCTCAAGAGTCTTCTCCAACACCACAGTTCCGAAGCATCAATTCTTCAGCGCTCAGCTTTCTTTATAGTCCAAGTCTCCCATCCATACATGACTACTAGAGAGATGATAGCTTTGACTAGATGGACCTTTGGTGGCAAAGTAATGTCTCTGCTTTTTCATCTGCTGTCTAGTTTGCTCATAGCTTTTCTTCCAAGAAACAAGCCTCTTTTAATGTCATGGCTGTAGTCACCATCTGCAGTGATTTTGGAGCCCAAAAGGATAACGTCTCTCATTGTTTCCATTGTTTCCCCATCTAATTGCCATGAAGTGACGGGACCAGATGTCATGATGTTAGTTTTCTGAATGTTGAGTTTTAAGCCAACTTTTTCACTCTCCTCTTTCCCTTTCATCAAGAGGCTTTTTAGTTCGTCTTCACTTTCTGCCATAATGGTGGTGTCATCTGCATATCTGAGGTTATTGATATTTCTCCAGGCAATCTTGATTCCAGCTTGTGCGCCTTCCAGGCCATCGTTTCTCATGATATACTCTGTGTATAAGTTAAATTAGCAGGGTGACGATAAAGAACCTTGACGGACTCATTTCCCCTCTTCTGAACCAGTCTGCTCTTCCCTGTTCATTTCTAACTGCTACTTCTTGACCTGCATACAGATTTCTCAGGAGGCAGGTAAGGTGGTCTGGTAGTCCCATCTATTTAAGAATTTTCCACAGTTTGTTGTGATCCGCAGATCAAAGGATGTGGTGTAGTCAATAAAGCACAAGTAGATATTTTTTCTGGAATTCTCTTGCCTTTTCAATGATCCAATGGATGTTGGCAATTTGATCTCTGATTCCTCTGCCTTTTCTAAATCCAGCTTGAACACCTGGACGTTTACAGTTCACTTAGTGTTGAAGCCTCGCTTGGAGAATTTTGAGCATTATTTTACTAGTGTGTGAGATGAGTGCAATTGTGGGGTAGTTTGAGTACTCTTTGGCATAGCCTTTCTTTGGGATTGGAATGAAAACTGACCTTTTCCAGTCCTGTGGCCACTGCTGAGTTTTCCAAATTTGCTGGCATATTGAGTGCAGCACTTTCACAGCATCATCTTTTAGTGTTTGAAATAGCTCAACTGGAATTTCATCACCTCCACTAGCTTCCTTGTAGTGATGCTTCCTAAGGCCCACTTGACTCTGCATTCCAGGATGTCTGGCTTTAGGTGAGTGATCACACCGTCATGGTTATCTGGGTGATGAAGTTCTTTTTTTGTATAGTTCTTCTGTGTATTGTAGCCACATCTTCTTAATATCTTTTGCTTCTGTTAGCTCCGTACCATTTCTGTCCTTTATTATGCCCATATATACATGAAATGTTCCCTTGGTATCACAGATTTTCTTGAAGAGACCTCTAGTTTTTCCCATTCTATTGTTTTCCTCTATTTCTTTGCACTGGTCACTGAGGGAGGCTTTCTTATCTCTTCTTGCTATTCTTTGCAACTCTGCATTGAAATGTTATATCTTTCCTTTTCTCCTTTGCCTTTAGCTTCTCTTCTTTTCTCAGCTATTTGTAAGGCCTCCTCAGACAACCATTTTGCCTTTTTCCATTTCTTTTTCTTCGTGAACGTCTTGATAACTGCCTCCCGTACAATGTCACATACCTCTGTCCATAGTTCTTCAGGCACTCTGTCTATCAGATCTAATCCCTTGAATCTATTTGTCACTTGCACTGTATATTCGTAAGGGATTTGGTTTAGATTGTACCTGAATGTTCTAATGGTTTTCTCTACTATCTTCAATTTAAGTCTGAATTTTGCAATAAGGTGCTCATGATCTTAGCCAAAGTCATCACCTGATCTTGTTTTTGCTGACTGTTTAGAGCTTCTCCATCTTTGGCTGGAAAGAATGTAATCAATCTGATTTCATTATTGACCATCTGGTGATGTCCATGTGTAGACTCTTCTCTTGTGTTGCTGGAAGAGGGTGCTTGCTATGACCAGTGCGTTCTCTTGGTAAAACTCTGTTAGCCTTTGCCCTGCTTCATTTTGTACCCCAAGGCCAAAGTTGCCTGCTACTCCAGGTATCTCTCAACTTCCTACTTTTCCATTCCAGTCCCCTATGGTGAAAAAGACATCTTTTGGGGGTGTTTGTTCTAGAAGGTCTCGGAGGTCTTCATAGAACCATTCAACTTGAGCATCCCTGGTTGGGGCATAGACTTGGGTTACTGTGATATTGAATGGTTTGCCTTGGAAACAGAGATCATTCTGTCGTTTTTGAGATTGCACCCAAGTACTGCCTTTCAGACTGTTTTGTTGACTATGAGGGCTACTCCATTTCTTCGAAGGGATTCTTGCCCACAGTAGAAGATACAATGGTCATCTGAATTAAATTCGCCCATTCCAGTCCATTTTAGTTCACTGATTCCTAAAATGTCGATGTTCACTCTTGCCATCTCCTGTTTGACCACTTTCAATTTGTCTTGATTCATGGACCTAACATTCCAGGTTCCTATGCAATATTGTTCTTTACAGCATCAGACTTTACTTCCATCAGCAGTCACACCCAGAACTGGGCGTTGTGTTTGCTTTGGCTCCGTCTCTTCATTCTTTCTGGTGTTATTTCTCTACTTTTCTATAGTAGAATATTGGGCACCTACCGACCTGGGGAGTTCATCTTTCAGTGTCATATCTTTTTGCCTTTTCATACTGTTTATGGGGTTCTCAAGGCAAGAATACTGTAGTGGTGTACCAGCACCTTCTCCAGTGGAGCACGTTTTGTCAGAACTCTCCACCATGACCTGTCCATCTTGGGTGGCCAGCATGGCTCATAATTTCACCGAGTTAGACAAGGCTGTGGCCCATGTGATCAGTTTGATTAGAAGTGCTTAGGACACTGCAACTCAGAAGAATGATTACCTAAAACTCAGAGACACGCCCCCGGATGCCAGCTGACTCCTAGAGTGGCCTCACTAAAGCAGCCACTGACTGGGGATGTGTCAGTGAGAAAGAGGTTTCACCTCGGTCCAGATTTGAGGCCTGGGTCGCCAAGATAGCAGCCTCCCTATCTGTGTCAAAGGCTGAGGTTGGTCACCTTGGCCGTGGTGGACGTTTTGTCCTTCCATACGCAGGACTTGCATTGTTGCCAAATGGAAGTCTCTCCCCTGTAGTACCTCCCACCTCCTGTGGTGGTGCCTCCCACCTCTGCAGGCACAATGGAGTGTTCCAGTCTCACACCTCATCTTCCAGCACCCCCAGGAGGTGAGACCCCCATGGGGAGCCATTTTTCACTCAGTCTTGTTGGCCTTGGATGGGACTCGACTAGTTGCATTTTTGCTGCTGCTGCTGCTAAGTCATTTCAGGTGTGTGTGACTCTATGTGACCCCATGGATGGCAGCCCACCAGGCTCCCCCGTCCCTGGGATTCTCCAAGCAAGAACACTGGAGTGGGTTGCCATTTCCTTCTCCGATGCATGAAAGTGAAAAGTGAAAGTGAAGTCGCTCAGTCGTGTCTGACCCTCAGCGACCCCATGGACTGCAGCCTTCCAGGCTCCTCAGTCCATGGGATTTTCCAGGCAAGCGTACTGGAGTGGGGTGCCATTGCCTTCTCCATTTGCGTTTCTAACCCTGCTCGATCTCCCTCCTACACAACTGGTGAACTCCATGATGAGCAAAGGTCTACGTTTAGACCTTTAAACTCTAACAAGTTTTCCTCTTGTTAACTGTAACAGAGTGTCTGCTCCAAGAATGATGCGAGGAGGGAGTCAACAAGCTTTACTTCTCCTGCACCACTGATGGACAGCATTGTGGCAGCATCTATCAGGGTGAAAAATCGTTATAAATCCTTGTCTTGTCTCAGAGGGAACTTGTTCAGGTCGTGTTGTTAATATTTGAGGGAGGGGAAGCAAAAGCATTTTGAAGCCCAAAGTGGGGCCTCTTCTGCATGAATGTGTGTGTGTTTTAAATACAGAGAAACGTGTTTGAAAGGAAGAGGGAGGCACCAATAACTAACCCCTGTGGTAGGCCCTGGAAGCAGAGAATGTGGAGTGTGATGACCTGTGTAGTCCATGTACTGATACACTAATGAAATCTTTCTCCAGCCCCGTACTCATGTAATATTTGAGTAACCAAATGGACTACGACAGGGCTGTCTGCTGTCACCCTGTTTGTTTAATCTATACGCTGAGTACATCATGAGAAATGCCAGGCTGGATGAGTTACAAGCTGCAATCATGATAGGCAGGAGAAACATCAACAACCTCAGATATGCAGATGATATAACACTAATGGCAGAAAGCAAAGAGGAACTAAGGAGCCTCTTGATGAGGGTGAAGGAGGAGAGTGAAAGAGCTGGCTTAAAACTAAATATTAAAAAGCTAAGATCATGGTATCTGGCCCCATGACTTCATGGCAAATAGAGGGAGAAAGGTGGAAGTTGTGACAGATGTCCCAATCGTGTGCTCTAAAATCACTGCAGAAGGTGACTGCAGCCATGAAATCAGAAGACATTTGCTTCCTGGCAGGAAAGCTCTGAGAAGCTTAGTGTGTTAAAAGCAGAGACATTACTCTGCTGACAAAGGTCCGTATAGTCAAGGCTATGGTCCTCCCAGTAATCATGTATGGTTGTGACAGCTGGACCGGAAAGAAGGCAGAGTGCTGAAGAATTGATGCCTTCAAAGTTTGGTTCTGGAGAAGACTCCTGAGAGTCCCTTGAATAGCAAGGAGATCAAGCCAGTCAATCTTAAGGGAAATCAACCCTGAACACTCGTTGGAAGGACTGATGTTGAAGCTGAAACTCCAGTATTTTGGTCGTCTTATGTGAACAGCTGACTGACTGGAAAACTCTCTGATGTTGCAAAGGATTGAGGGCAGAAGGAGAAGAGGGCATCAGAGGATGAGATGGCTGGATGGCATCACCGATGCAATGCACATGAACTTGGGCAAACTTTGGGAGATGGTGAGGGACAGAGAAGCCTGGTGTGCTGTAGTCCATGGAGTCGCAAAGAGTTGGACACAACTGAGCAACTGAATATATTGTAGGATTCCTGGAACACAGGTTAACAGAATGTGAAGTTGTGTGGAGGTAGGGCGGACCATAGAGAGAGAAAGAGAGAGACGGCACAGGATCGAGCACTACAGATATTTGCACAGGGTGCTCTGGGAGTACCCCCCACATTCTGATCAGCTTATGTGTGTGGTGGATGCACCTAAGGCCAAGAAAAGAACCACGGAATAGGATTGGGTGGAGGAATCCCAGAGCTCACAGAGGGATGGAGACAGTTCTTCTTGCCTGCCAGAGGGAAGAAAACACTCAGAATATGCAGGTGTCTTGTACATTACTCAGCAACTTATTACCTCAGTCGTGGGGCTAATTAGCCCTAGATTAGTGACTGCTCTTGTCCAGTCTAACAATGATTGAAATCAGGCCTGAAAAGGATAAATCTCCTTCTAAGCATCTGAAATGCATCACAGGATCAATCCCAAAATCACTGAAAGGAATTATCATTATTGCTATTACTCCTATCCTAAAATCTAGAACCCAACAAGGTAAAATTCTCCATGTTTAGCATATAGTAAAAAATTGTATTGGATTGAAAATAGCTATAGCCAGAAAATAACTGAAGGTCAGCTCAACAAATGGGAAGATCTACTCAAACATCAGCAGTAATTCTGATTTGACATCAGCAGTGGCAGAAAGAGAAACAAAAAGCCACGTTTCATACACAGGAACAAAATTAAGAAAGGCAGAAAAATTCTCATCAGAATTTACGCCATCCAGAATTCTATAACTAGTAGAAATACTTTTTTGAAAATGAAGACGAAGTGGAAATACTTAAACCAATGATTATCACACTAAACATCTGAGAATATTCATTGCTAACAGATGTGCCCTGTAAAGCTTGTTAATAAAGTTCTTAAGGGAAAAGGAAGATGATATCAAAAGCAACTTTATATCTATACAAAGAAGTGAATAATCCAGTATTATTCACTGGAAATGGTGAAAACCTTTTTATAAATACACATTTTAAAAATATTTAATGTCTTGAAATGATAATCATCAAAAAAGCAAAATATTAATAGAGCAATGTGTGTTTGTTACACATGTAAAAATAAAATGTGGAAAACAATAGCACTAAGGATAGCAGGAAGGAAAGGGAAATACACCATGTACCAGACCACCTGACCTGCCTCTTGAGAAACCTACATGCAGGTCAGGAAGCAACAGTTAGAACTGGACGTGGAACAACAGACTGGTTCCAAATAGGAAAAGGAGTTCGTCAAGGCTGTATATTGTCACCCTGCTTATTTAACTTGTATGCAGAGTACATCATTAGAAACGCTGGGCTGGAAGAAGCACAAGCTGGAATCAAGATTGCCGGGAGAAATATCAGTAACCTCAGATATGTAGATGACACCACCCTTATGGCAGAAAGTAAAGAGGAACTAAAAGGTCTCTTGATGAAAGTAAAAGAGGAGAGTGAAAAAGTTGACTTAAAGCTCAACATTCAGAAAACTAAGATCATGGCATCTGGTCCCATCATTTCATGGGAAATAGATGGGGAAACAATGGAAACAGTGTCAGGTTTTATTTTTGGGGGCTCCAAAATCACTGCAGATGGTGATTTCAGCCATGAAACTTAAAGACGCTTACTCCTTGGAAGAAAAGTTATGACCAACCTAGATAACATATTCAAAAGCAGAGATATTCCTTTGCCAACAAAGGTCTGTCTAGTCAAGGCTATGGTTTTTTCTGTGGTCATATATGGATGTAAGAGTTGGACTGTGAAGAAAGCTGAGCGCCGAAGAATTGATGCTTTGGAAGTGTGGTGTTGGAGAAGACTCTTGAGAGTCCCTTGGATTGCAAGGAGATCCCACCAGTCCATCCTAAAGGAGACCAGTCCTGGGTGTTCATTGGAAGGACTGATGCTGAGGCTGAAACTCCAGTCCTTTGGCCACCTTATGCTAAGAGTTGACTCATTGGAACAGACTTTGGTGCTGGGAGGGATTGGGGGCAGGAGGAGAAGGGGACGACAGAGGATGAGATGGCTAGATGGCATCACTGACTCGATGCACATAAGTTTGGGTGAACTCTCGGAGTTGATGATGGACAGGGAGACCTGGTGTGCTGCGATTCGTGGTGTCGAAAAGAGTCAGACACGACTGAGTGGCTGAACTGAAGTTAACTGAAGGCTCTTATGTAAGAAATGGGTATAACATTAATTGAAGGCATATTGTAAGAAGTATAAAATGCATATTGTAAACTCTAGAGTCACCCTAGAAAGAATTTTTTGGCTATACATGCAGCTCATGGGATCTTAGTTCCCTGGCTAGGGACTGGACCTGGGGCCGTGGCAATGAAAGCACCGAATCCTAATCATTGGACCACCAGGGAATACCCTAGACATATTTTTAATAAGATGTATATCTAGAAAGCTAATAGTGGCAATATAATGGACTAATAAAGAAATAACCAATCTAAATGAGGAGAAGAAATGGGAAACTTGTCAATAAAAAATATACGTGATATAAAGAAAAACATATCCAGATAGTAGATTTAAAACTGAACGATTTAGCCACTAATTGTAAGTTGCCTACACACGTCAATTATAAGACCTACTTTGGAGGACTCCCCTGGGTGTCCAGTGGTTCAGGATCTGCTTTCCAATGCAGGGGACACAGATTTGATCCTTGGTCTGGCAACTAAGCCCTTGTGCCGCAGCAAGAGAAGCCCACACACTGCAACTAGAGAGAAGCCTGAGTGCAGCAGCAAAGACCCATGAAGCCAGATAAAAAATAAAGACCTTCCTTGTCAGATCACATTTATGTATGGTAAAAAAATAATCTCACCTTAAATAAGCTAATAATTTAAAATTAAATGTGTGGAAATACTTATACCTCCAAATCCCAAATCAAACGGAAGCTGGAGAGGCTGAATTAACATCATAAAAGTATACTTCAGAATGAAGATTTTTTGCGGAAGATAAAGGGCAGTACATAATGATAGAGAATTCAATTCACTGAGGAGACATAATAGTCAGGAATGTGTATGCAATTTCAGAATACAGGAGCCAAAATCTAATAGAATGGAAAGGAGAAACAGACAATCCACAGTTGTAGTTGAAGACTTTCACTTTTCACGCTCAGCCATTAATACAGTAAGTGAGCAACACAATGAAAAAATATATAGAAGACTTGAACAATACTATTAACCGACTTGACCTAATTGATATTTATAGAACGTGCCCAGTCCCAGTTGTGTCCGACTGTTTGAGACCCCATGGAGGGTAGTGTCCATGGAATTTTTCAGGGAAGAATACTGGAGCGGGTTGCCATTTCTTACTCCAGGGGACTTTCCAGACCCAGAGATTGAACCCGCGTCTCTTGCCTCTCTTGCGTTGGCAGGCAGATTCTTTACCACTGCGCCACCTGGGAAGCCCATTTATTGAGCAACAGCAACTAAATACATATTCTTCTGAAGTGAATATGGAAGTTCAACCAAATATGCCAGTTAAAAACCTTACTAAGTTCAAAAGGACTGAAATCACACAAAATATATTTCCTTACCAAAAAATAATTAGAATAAAGATTAACTATGGAAAGTGACCTGGAAAATCACAAACTGCTTGTAAATTGAACAAAACTTCAAATTAATTCAAGGATCAAAGGAGAAATAGAAAATACAATATATCAAAATTTTGAGGTGATGCCAAAGCTTCACAGAGGGATATTTATAGCATTAAATGTTTGTATTAAAAAAGGGAAAAGGCCAATTATCATTTGAAGATTGATAATCCTCTTTAAGAAACTAGAATACAGCAAAATTTAACCTAAATCCAGCAAAAAAAAAAAAAAAAAGAATAACAAACATCTTGGCAGAAATCAATTAAATAGAAACCAGAAAATCAGTAGTACCAAAAAATTCAGTTGAAACCAGTGGCTGATACTGTGAATAGATTAATATGATAATAAACCTATAGCCTGATTGATTACAAAAGAGAGAGACAAAGAAGGAAGAGTGACACTAATTACCAATTTCAGTAATACCATAGGAGACAGCAGTACAGAGCTCTCAGATATTAAATGCACAATGAAGGAAGATTTTAAAAATGTTATTCAAAATTTTTTGCATGGTTGGTCGTATTGGACTCTTTGTGACCCTGTGGACTCTAGCCCACCAGGCTCCTCTCTCCATGGGATTTTCCAGGCAAAAATACTGGAATGGGTTGCCATTTCCTCTTCCAGGAGATCTCCTGATCCAGGAATCGAACCTGCATCTCTTATGTCTCCTGAATTTGTAGGTGGTTCTTTACCACTGAGCCATCTGGGAAGACCCAAAATTTGTTGAATGTAAATCTAAAAGTGTGTTCTCACTACACACACACACACACACACACACTTAAACAAAAAAACAAACAAAGAAAGGGACACAAAGAAATTTTAGGATGGGTTGGGTATGTCTATTATCTTGATTCTGGTGATGATATTATCATTTGTGCATATGCCCAAACTCATCAAATTGTACACAGTAAATATATACCATTTGTTGCATATCAATTATGCTTCAATAACTATTTAAGAAAGGAGAGCAGAAAAATGTTATCTAAAAAATTGATACTTAGATAAAATGAGAACATTTCTTGAAAAATACTGACTAACCAAGGTCACTCAAAAATAAATAAGGATGAATAACTTTATTAAGGAAGTTAATGTGCATGCATTGCTTCCGTCATGTCTGACTCTTTGCGTTTCTATGGACTATAGGCCTCCAGGCTTCTCTGTCCATGGGATTCTTCAGGCAAGAATAGTGGAGTGGGTTGCCAGGCCCTCCTTCAGGAGATCTACCTGTCCCAGGGATTGAGCCCGAGTATCTTACCTCTCTTGCATTGGCAGGCAGGTTCTTTACCGCTAGTACAACCTGGGAAGCCCCAAAGAAGATAATTCTTCTGCTTCATTTTATGAGGCCATTGTTACCCTGATACCAAACCAAACCAAAAAAGACAACACAAGAAAGAAAACCACAGACCAATATTTTTATGAATATAGACACAAAGATTCTTAGTAAAATACTGCTGCTGCTGCTAAGTCGCTTCAGTCGTGTCTGACACTGCGCGACCCCATAGACGGCAGCCCACTAGGCTCCTCTGTCCCTGGGATTCTCCAGGCAAGAATACTGGAGTGGGTTGCCATTTCCTTCTCCAATGCATGAAAGTGAAAAGTGAAAGTGAAGTCGCTCAGTCGTGTCCGACTCCTAGCAACCTCATGGACTGTAGCCTACCAGGTTCATCGGTCCATGGGATTTTCCAGGCAAGAGTACTGGAGTGGGGTGCCATTGCCTTCTCCAAGTAAAATACTAGCAAACCAAATTATATAGCATGCGGAAGTAGGATTCTTCCCAGGAATGCAACTTTGATTTAATATTAAGACTGAAATAAGTTAATCAGTCATCATCATCAGTTCAGTCTCTCAGTTGTGTCCAACTCTTTTCGATCCCATGAACCACAGGACTCCAGGCCTCCCTGTCCATCACCTAGTCCTGGAGTCCAAACAAACCCAAGGCCGTTGTGTCGATGATGCCATCCAACCATCTCATCCTCTGTTGTCCCCCTCTCCTCCTGCCCTCAATCTTTCCCAGCATCAGGGTCTTTTCCAACGTGTCAACTCTCTGCATCAGGTGACCAAAGTATTGGAGTTTCAGCTTCAGCATCAGTCCCTCCAATGAAAACCCAGGAATGATCTCCTTTAGAATGGACTGGTTGGATCTCCTTGCAGTCCCAGGGACTCTCAAGAGTCTTCTCCAACACCACAGTTCAAAAGCATCAATTCTTTGACACTCAGCTTTCTTTATACTCCAGCTCTCACAACCATACATTAATATACCACATCAACAGAATAAAGGACAAAAACCACATTATGATCTCAGTACCTACATAAATAGCATTGGACAAAATTCAGCGTCCCTTCAAGATAAACAGACTCAAACTAGAAGTAAAAGGCAACAGTTTCAACCTGATGTAAAACATCTCTGAAAAACTCACAGCTATCATCGTACTTAATGATAAAAGGCAGAAGTACTGACTTCCCCTGAAAATCAGGAACAATACAAGGATATTATCTCTTACCACTTCTATTCCACATTGTTCTGGAGCTTCTGGACAGGGTAATTAAGCAAGGGAAAGAAATAAAATGAAGTTACATTGGAAAAGATGTAAAACTTTTCAATTTGCAGATGACATAATCTTCTGTATAGAAAATCCTTAAGAATCACCCTCTCCCCACAGAAACTATTAGACCCAATACAGGGGCTCAACAGGTTTACAGAATACAAGGTCATATACAAAGAGCAGATATATTTCTATACACAGTCAAGACTTGTACAATAAAAACTACAAAACATTGCTGGGTGAAATTAAAGACAGTCTAGGTAAGTGGAAAGGCATCTCACATTTATGGATTGGAAGACTTACTATTGTGTTAAGATGGCAGTACTCCTCTAATAGAACCCCATCAAAATTCAAACTGTTCTTTCCCCCCAGAAATCAACAAACTGATCCTAGAATTGTAAGAATTGAAAGGGTCCTGGGATAGCCAAAACAGTGTGAAGAAAGAACAAGTACTTACACTTCCCAACTACAAAACCCACTTCAAAGCCAAAATAATCAAGACATTATATGGTGTTATAGCCACGCGTTCCAGGAAACAAACTCACTCAGAAGGACAATACAGATAGTGGAGTGCAGTTTATTACACCGGCGCACCCAAGGCAGAGTCTCCTCTTGGCGGAGGACCCAGACCAGTTTTTGTGAAAACCTTGTATACCCTAAGTGTATGTGCCCAAATCCACTTCCCCAAATTCCCTGAAATTAGTCTGAACAAAGGAAAAGAAAGATATAATCAAAGTTAAGCCGTGATTCATATGCCTTAAGCCTAGGTAGTTAACAGTGGACAATTATCAATAGGCCTGTGGTCATACCCCAATAAGCATAATAGAACTTATGATTCTCTTCAGTTACACAGATAATTAGGGTATTCTTTTAGGTGATGGAGAGTCTAGGTATGAGCCCTGGGGCTCTTCCACCCAGGGGCTCTGGTTTTCCAGTTGGTATGTCGTTTCCATAGATACTGGGCATATAGCTCAAAGTCCACAGTCCAGCACAAGATGGAGTCCTGCTTTCAAGATGGAGCTGGTTCTGTCTGTTTCCTCCTTCAATGGTAGTGACATAAGGATTGTATATAGACAGATACCAGAATAGAATGGAGATGCAAGAAACAAAACCATATCTCTGTGGTCAATAGATTATTGTGAGTGGTGCAGAGGCCATTCAATGGCAAAGAATAATGTTTCAACAAATGGTCTTGGGATAACTGGATGTTCACAACCAAAAGAATCATTTTAGGCTTATACCTCACACTGTATATAACAATTAACTAAAAATTGATCAAAAACCTAAATATAAGAGTTAAAACTATAAAGCACTCAGAGGAAAACAGAGATGTAAATGTTAATGTTGGATTAGGCAATGATTTCCTAGATATGCTACAAAAGTACAAGCACCAAAAGAAACAAAAGTAGACAATTTGGAATCATCAAAATGAAAACTTTTATCCTTCAAAGGACACTATCAAGAAAGTAAAACATCCTGGGCACCTACTGGATGCTGGCAAGGAGCCTTGAATCCCAGGCGGACCAGAAGAACACCCAAACAACCCTGTATGGTGTGGGGAAGGGGGAAACGGGGAAGGAGATGTGCAGGCTAGGTGGGATCAGTGCTCCTGAGGTGCAGCTAGGGGAGGACAAGTTCCCACACCTGGAGAGGCACTCTTACCTCGAGGGGATCTGTGGGGATGGGGAAGGACCTTTGGGGTTATGGAGGAATGCACCTGGTGTTTCTGCCCCCACTCCCCCCATTCAACCTCCAGGAACCTGCTGAGGCCTGGGGCTTACTCCTCTGTACTCTGAAACTGGAGACACTCTGGGGCCCCCTCCAGGCCACACTCAGCATAGGCCACACCCCTGCCTAAGCCCACCCTGCCTGAGCTCCACCACACCTAAGCCCTGCCCTTACAGCAAAGGTTTTTTCTACCTTTTTTAAAAAATTTCCCTATTTTGCTAGTGTAGCTGTGTCTTACCTTCCAGTGATTGTTTCATTTATATGTTTAACTTTTCTAATTTACCTGTTAGTTTTCTTATTTATTTTATTTTTTATTATTTGTCATTGTCTTCCACATTTCTTTTCTTTTCCTTTATTTTTTGGTGTGCTATACAGCTTGAAGGATCTTGATTCATGGGCTTGAGCTCCTGTGGTGGGAGGACCAAGTCCAAACTGTGGATTAACAGAGACACTCAGACCTCACGGAATACTATTTGGAGTGAGGTCTCCTGGAGGGCCACATCTAAACACCTGGTCCTGGCTCTACTTAACTGCCTGCAAACTCCAGTGCTAAAATTCTCAGGCCAATCAATCAGTGAGAGAAGAACACAGTTCCGCCTAACAAAAAAAATAACTGATATGACAAAAAATATGTTACAGACAAAAGAGCAAGGTAAAAAAAAACTAAAAGACCACATAAATGAAGAGGAAATAGGGAAACTACCTGGAAAAAAATTTAGTAAGGATATTAAAGATGATCCAAAATCTTGAAAATGCAATGGAGGTATGGATTTAAAAAAATACAAGAAATGTTTGACAAAGATTTAGAAGAAATAAGGCACAAACAAACAAAGTTGAAAACACAATAACTGAAATGAAAAATACACTAGAAGAAATCAATATGAGACTCAATGAAGCAGGAGAACAAATAAGTGAGTTGTAAGACAGAATGGTGGAAATAACTGCTGAAGAGCAGAATAAAGAAAAAAGAATGAAAAATCATAATATCTATTTCTGTCATGACTGTCTTTCTGAGACACATTCTCCACTAAGGGTAACCTGGGACTACCTATCACCACAGGTTGTGGATGCATAAGAAAGATTGCACTGGAAGGAAAAAAATATAGTCTTCATGCCCCTTTCTCATCCTCCAGAGACCCTGCAGTTCCAGGACTCCACCTCAATGGCGGGAAAACAGCAACCTGCACTGCTGCTGCTAAGTCACTTCAGTCGTGTCCGACTCTGTGCGACCCCATAGACGGCAGCCCACCAGGCTCCCCCGTCCCTGGGATTCTCCAGGCAAGAACACTGGAGTGGGTTGCCATTTCCTTCTCCAATGCATGAGAGTGAAAAATGAAAGTGAAGTTGCTCAGTCGTGTCTGACTCTTAGCGACCCCATGGACTGTGTAGCCCACCAGGCTCCTCCATCCATGGGATTTTCCAGGCAAGAGTACTAGAGTGGGGTGCCATTGCCTTCTCCGGCAACCTGCACTGCACACGCCCAACTCAGTGAGCATGCGCAGTGTGTGCGTGCGCATCCGTTGCTGTGCATGCGCCTTGGTGCGCATACGCCTTCCTGAGCGATCTGTGAGGAGCGTTGGGCGTGAGACGGGTCTGTTTATTCAGTCCCGGTTCTTTCTCACTACTTGAGACACACCAGGTACGTTCACAGGTCTGTCCTGTCTGGAATTTAAGTGTGTGTGCGTGTGAGGGGGAGCCAGCAAGTTTCGCACGGGCTGGGCAGTGTGATCTAGGGCTTTTGAGGAGGAAGGCCCTCAAGGTAGTCATCTTTCTCCTCACAAGTGTTGCGACGCCATACTTCTTGCCTTGGTGGGCGGAGAGGAAGGGCAGTGGGCAGAGTAGGGCAGGCGGTAGGATGATGGTGGGGGGAGACTTGGGGGTGCTATTTGAGATATCTGGTTCATTGGGGCCCTGGAACTGACGACAGAGCACAGAATCTGGGGCCGGCAGTGGGACCTGGGCAGGGGGCGGGGTGGGCGATTAAGGAAAGGCCTAGAAACCGGACCGCAGTGGGGTTGTGACTGTATCGCGGGTTTTGTGGTAAGGTGCCAAGAGAGAAGTGGACCGGTTGCTCCGTATGCAGCCTCACCTCAGCCCCAGACACAGAAAATCGCCATAGTCAGGCTGTAAAGACTGAGCCTTTCTTCGTGTTCCAACTGAATTCCAAGGGAGTTGGGGAAAATAGGTCTGGTGAATAGGAGTGTGACATGAGCAATAGTCCTGAGCTTTTGAATTCCTAGCAGTATTTCACTAAAGATCTTCATGATGGAGAAGTCTGTTGTGAAATCAAACATGCTGACAAAAATTCAGCCTTCTTATATACCTTAAGGTGATTTCGCTACCAGCTTTGTAAAGACACAAATGGCTTTGCAAGCGACTGTATTTGGTGTAATTGAAATGCATGTACACTCATGCTTAACCAGAGTTTTCTTTTGAAAGTATTTTCACATTAAAAAAAAACAAGTCAACATAAGGTCATAAAAGTGATCAAATATAGCTGTACTCTTAAATACAATTTCTAAATCACAATATTCTGCTTTCAGGGAGAAATATGAGTGGGCAAGTGGCATCAACATTGGGACCTACAAAGCCAGATTGCTCCCAGGTGGATGAACCTGTGGTTGTGAGTAACCTTACCATTTGGTGTTTTCTATTAGCACAAGTTTATTTTTGAGAAAATCATGTTAAGTAGTACACATGCGGTGATAAAGGTCTTCCATGCTGATAAAGGGTGACACTTTGTCTTAGGAAGAAACATTGATCCAGATATATTATACTCCTGGATGTTGCCTGGATGATTATACTGTTAAATTCCCTGGAAATGTGCCCAGTGACTCCCTCCTCCTGCTAATTAACAACAGGCTGCATACTTCCATCCCAACATAGACTTAAATAACTTCCAAAGTCTTTCTGGGTAACTCTTATGGGAGCTAACGCTTCTCTGTGGGAAGAGTAACTTTATTAAAATAAGTACATAGAATTGTGTTGAGAAAACGTTGTTAGGTTTACTTATGCTCAGATATATGTATGTATTATGTATATTTATGCTATTAGATGTGTTAACAACAAAAGTTTTTATTTGCATGCACACTCTACTAGGACCAGCAGCCCAGTGTTGAGCAACCTCACCAAGAGGAACCATCAGCTGAGATTCAGGATATCACACCTAGAAATGAGGAAGGAGAGGATCCAGTGAATCGTGATGAAGAAGAGGAGAAGGATCCCTTTGAAGGTAAAGTGTATCTGTGCGTCATGCCTTAAGACATAACCAGTAAGAAGAGGAAAGGAAACATTAGAAAAGGACTTCAGACAGTTCCTAAAAAACTGAGGAGAGTATAGTTTGCAGGTTAGTGTGGTCGCTCAAATTTTCCCTTGTTTTCAAGACAAAGAGAAAGGGGCAACTAAGGTGTCTGAGGACAACGCTGGAAAAGGAAAATGGTAATAACATTCAGAAAATTCTGCTTTCCTTTTTCTCCAGCAAAACATTCCCGGAAGAATGCTCCTGAGGTTCTTATTCATCACATTTTTAGCATACTAACCTAAGGCTTTTAATTCATAACACCGAGGGAATGAAGATCATCATTCCCTTGTTTGTATTGTATGCTTTACAGCTGAATTGATGCATTTTTTTAAAGATTCTGGCCTGGAAGCTGATCTCCAGCTATTTGCTGAGGCAAAGACTGGGGATGAAGGTGGAGATGGTCCTGATGTCAGGGAGGAGTTTGCATCAAATACAGAGCCTGTTGAAATGCCAGAAGCAGGTATGTCATCCATTCAGAAAGTAATTTATGTGGTTTCTGTTTTTCAGAATATTATATCTTTACTAATATAGAGGGAACATTACTATTATTTTAATAACAGAGTTCACATATTCTTTGAAAAATAGTTCAGACCCCAGATGCCTGAGTGCCTGACTTATAGACTTTCAAATAACGAAGCAGACAGGATCAAAGCCATATCGAATTGAAAACAGGAAACAGTTTTCTTCTCTTGAGTATAAGTACTTTGAGCAACAGCTAATAATTTTCAGGTTCTTTTATAATTTGTGCTTGTAGCAAATATGGAATGCATTTGTAATAGATATCAGTTTATATGAAATATGCTTAGGCATCCAAGTAGGTTCTAGTACCAGCTTTAGCATAATGTGTGTGATTCTATGAAATCCCTTAACTTCTAAACTCAACTTTACTCATGTAAGTTGTGAATTCAGAACAGATACACGAAGATGCTGATTTTTCAGTGCTAATTTTTGCATTCTCTGATTCTCTTTGATGGAGTGCATACAAGAATACTCTGTTTTGTATGATGTATTTATCATAAAATATCATCTTGAGTCAAATTATAACAGGGGAATTGAGATTTCATTTTCTGACGGGGGACACATGTACACCGTGGCTGATTCATGTCAATGTATGGCAAAACCCACCAGACTATCTTAATTAGCCTCCAGTTAAAATCAATTAATTAATTTTTTTATAAAAGAAAATGAGCCAACATTCTGCTTGATGTTAGTTAAATTCTCTCAAATTCTGAATTCTCTAGCTCTTTAAAAAATAGTTGCATTTTAAATCGTTTCCCCTGGGAAGCATGAAATGACTGGATAACAAAATGGCCAAAGATAGTCTAGTTTCCTGTTTCTGTGGCTGATCAAGTTGAGAGAGTGCATTTAGTCAGTGATATTCAAGGCAGGTGCGAGTAAGATACATATGCTAAGCACACTACCTGCCCCTACGTTTGGTCTTTTTTTTGAGGAGGGGGGAGGTTGCTTATTTTAATTGGAGGATCATTATTTTAATATACTATGAAGGTTTTGCCATATACCCACTCTCACTCTTAAAGAAGTAATAAAAATCTGAGCCTCATGATATAATGATCTCTAACCGTATCAAGTATGTTATTTTTCTTCTTTGATACATGAGTTTAAAAAGTTTTGAAGGTGAAAAATGGTAACTCTAGTTCTTCCCGCGTAATCAACTTAGTATCTTTCACATACCTGTTTTCCAACTTGCTGACAATAAATTGCATGGTTCTGATTTTAAAGGAGGAACTTCATAGTTAGGGAAGAATTTACTGTGTATTAGCCTTCTAAATATTTTCACTTTACATTTTATTCCCTTCCCTTTGAACAATTAGATGAAAATACAACTTTCAGACGACTTTCAGTAACTACAGAACATGATTAAAATGTTCTCATAGAGAAATCTTAGCCCTAAATATGTGTGGTATTTAAAAAGAAAAATACATAAATTACAAGGTACATAAATATAAAATCCTACATCCAACATAAAAGGTAAGAAAAAGAGCAACCGAATAAACCTAAGGGAAAAAGAAAACGATACTTATTAAAAGACAGGTATGAAGTGTTAGGAAGAGGAAAATAAACTCAACTAATAAAGACAATGTGCTAGTTTACATAATTTTTAATATATATATATATATACACACACATATTTTTTAATATTCTTTTCCATTGTGATTTATCACAGGAGATTGGACATTAGTTCCCTGTGCTGTATAGTAGGACCTTGTTGTTTATCCATTCTGAATGTAATGGTTTGTATCTGCCAACCCCAAACTGCCAGTCCATTCCTCTAGTTTACATCATTGTGAAGCAAATGGACAAAGCCCAAGTACACATAATTAGAAATATGAACAAGACACTAACAGTTAGTATATTACAGAATTAAAACAGTATAATCTGGAACTCAAATATTTTCAGAATATTGATGAAATGGCTAGTAGGGTAGAAAAACATATTATTTAACATACCCCACAGTAACTAAATAACTAAACATCACAAATACCGTGGATGAACTTTTGAAATTGGACAGAGTTTTCTCTCAAAAGCCATTACCATTTAGAAACAAAAAAAATCTGCTTTTCCAGATTTTCTTTCTCTCTTCCTACTTGCTTTTCTCTCTCACTCATACTCCCTCTTGCTCTCCCTTTTCTTCTCTCCTCTTTCTTTTTTTTTGGTATGGCTGTGAGAAACAGACCTATTTCTGCTTCACATTTTGATGTCACCATGTCACCAGTGATAGTAATGACTTAAAATTAGTGTCACATATAATGTATTATACCAACTGGAATGCTTTCCAGGGTGAAAAGAAACGTTTAGAATTACATGAGGGCCACAAGTAAAAAAGGGGACAAATGTTTAACCGACTTAAAACCACCATATCGGGGATAAATTGGAACAAATGAAAATGTCTACACTTTTCCACAGTAGAGAAGAAACAAATGTAATACTGGCCATTTTATTTACTTCACTTAAGCAGTAACAGAGAGAACAACTGTTTAGCTATCCTATGTTCGGAATATTATTTCAAACCAATGCATTTAAATGATACTTTTTTGGGATTTTTTGTTTCAGTTTTTGTGTATTTTGTTCTCCTTAGGGTGCTTTTTGTTGTTAGATATTTTACTGAATGTGTACACAGTTTTGCCTTCTACTGAAAACTACCTTCTGATAGGTTCCATTGATTTCATTTGTTCTGAACTCAGTGTCCTTCTTCTCTTGTATAACTAGGAAGAGTAGTGTGTTTTTAAAAATACTGGTAATGTGCCTGGAAAGTCTATAAAATCTCTATAGAGGATTAACTGAAGGTAAGCCAAAGGGTCGCCCTTAGTGTTCCTGTTTTAGTCCATTTTATAAAACTACAACTGCAGTGAACTTTGTATACCTCTCCTGTCATCGAAATAAAGTTCTGCTAAGTAACTTTTTTAATGTTTGTATTATAGGTGAAGGGCAGCCATTTGCTTGAAAGAAGATAAACTGAAACCATCTATGCTGCTCTTATGTTCTGTATTTGACTATTAAAGTTCGGTCAATAAAGTTTTGTTTTCTACCTGCACATTTTTTGTTAAATTTATCCCCGGGTATTTAATGTTATTGAAAATTCATGGTTTGTGATTTTTATTGTCTAGTTGAGGCTGTCTGTAGAGATAGAATGTCTATATATAGATTTTCTGTCCAACAATTCCTCTAAATATGCATATTAATTCCACAAATTTAGATCTAGATTATTTTTGCTTTTCAAAATATACTATTATATTTGAATATCAACAGTTTCTACTGGCTTAAACCTTAAACCTGTCCTCATTTTGCAGCATTGAACAAACCTGGCCAGAATAGTCTTGACTAAAGCAGGTGATAATTGGCATTTATCCGAATAGGAAATGAAAAATCTTCTTCTCCATTTCAACCTGTTTACGTTGTTTTTTGTAGATACACTTTATCAGAGTAAGTTCCATTCTATTCCTAGTTTGCTGTCTTAAATATAGATTAATTATCATCAAACACTTATACTGCATCAATTGGGATGATCACAGAATTGTTTTCCCTCCATTTTTCTATAATGTGGTGAATTGCATTGGTAACCTTATACATGTAAACCACCTTGCACTTCTAGGGTTAAAAAAATTGGGTCATAACATATTCTATAGGTGTAATCTACATGTTAATGCATATACATACATATATATACCCACACATAAAAAATTCATAAAAGCCTTTGGTCTTCTCTTGAATAAATGGGTAATCAAAATGTGCCACCCAAATCTCATACGCTGTCCCTGATTTAATCATTGACAGAGAAACATTTTAAAACCTTAATGTATTGTCCTATAGAGAAATGGAATGCCAAAGCCATTGTTAAAGGTTGTAGGGAGACAGGAAAAGAACTGCTGTCAAATTGCATGGCAAATGGCACAGCATATCTTTCACACATCTCTGACTTGCCTTCCAAGGTTTTTTGGGTGCAGGGAGAGAACAACCACAAACATCTTTTCTTCTCCATGACGTCCTCCATTGGCTTGATAGTCACCAGATCTCAGAAGCCCTCCAGTTGGCTGTGAGTGCGTGTATGTGTGTGTGTGTGTGTCTGTGTGTGTGTATGTGTGAATCACTTAGTTGTGTCCGACTCTTTGAGACCCCACGAACTGTAGCCCACCAGGCTTCTCTGTCCATGGAATTCTCGAGGCAAGAATACTGGAGTGGATTGCCATTCCCTTCTCCAGAGGATCCTCCCAGCCCAGGGATCGAACCCTGGTCTCCTGCAGATTCTTTACCGTTTGAGCTACAGGGAAGTCCTCCAGCTGTCTGATTCCTCCCTTATATCCTTATTATTAACATAATAACGCTTACATCTCTGAGCCCCCATCTGTATCCTCATGCACCAAAAAAATATATTTCTGCAACAAAGGACCTAGTCAGATTTCACTCTGCTTAGTGAATAACGGGATTATAAATAGCAGCTGTTGTGCCCTTACAGAGGTATGAAAATCCAGGTCCTAAAGGGCTGAAAATGGGAGGTTCAAATCTACCATGAGACTTAAATAAGAGTATCCCATCTTACCAAAAAGTGTGTGAAAAAGCCCCTAGGTCATGGAGCTGTCTGACAAGATTAGATCCTAGCTAGAAGAAAAGGGAAAGGAATGAGGGGAACTTTGTGAGACAGAATGACTTGAGTCTTATCTGTTCTGTCTCCTTATTGGCTATGACATGACATAACTGGGCTTCCCTGGTGGCTCAGATGGTAAAGAATCTGCCTGCAGTGCTGGAGTCCTGGGTTTGATCCCTGTGTTGGGAAGATCCCCTGGAGGAGGCCACGGAAACCCACTCCAGTATTCTTGCCTGAAGAATCCCCTTGGATAGAGATGCCTGACGGGCTACAATCCATGGGGTCACAAAGAGTCAGACACGACTGAGCGACTAAGCACAGCACGTGACATAACTCAGAGTATCAGTACTGGCTCTGACACATACTGAGTGAAGGTGAGAAAGGTATTTACATCCTTTGGATCTGTTTCCCCATTTCTAAAGTGGAAATTACAAGTTCACACTATTTGCTAGGAAGAATAAACAAGATAACATGTGAAGTAGGTATTACATTACAAATGGATTTGGCTTATTCTACTCCATTTTTTCATTTAAACATTTACAATTACAATTCTCTCACAAGTGATACAGATTTTAAATTTCAAGTAGAGTATAAGGTTAACTTTTAAAATGAACTGGACTTCAGAAACGTATTTTGTCTAAATAAATATATTGATTCAATAGCAGATTCAATAGCTGGTATCAGACATGGCATCCATTCTAAGGTTGGTTTGTTAATGAGGACTGACAAGGCTACGCTAAGTCATAATATGTAGTGAAAACTGTGCTCCTTGCTGTGTGTGATGACAAAATAAGCCAGTATTCTGGTCACACAACATCACACAACTCAACACCAGACTGTGTCACGTAGTCAGGCAGCCAGTCCCTAAGTCACAGCGCAGGAACTACAGGGCCTCAGGGCACCACTGCAGTTGTTAGTTTGGCTTGTCACCTTCTACGGGCGTGGCCAGTAAGGAGACAATGAACCCGAATGGATTCAGATTCTACCTTACAGACAGTGCAGAAGCAATATGACCCTGGTGTCAGTTGCCTTGTCCCTAGTCCCGCGGTTTGCCACTGAATTGGAAGGCCTCAGTAAAGGCACTACAGGTGGTGGGTCTCTGCCAGGAAGGAGCCCACAGTTGTGCCCTATGGCACTGAGCAGCTCTGTAGTCCACAGCTGTACTCTCAGCTGGGACTAGGGAGACCATCCTATGTTCAACTGAAACCAGAGATGGATGAGTAACAACTTTGTGTCACCTCCAGCTGTATAAGGAGGCAGGTGAGAAATGGCCTCATAGCAGCTCTTCATCAGGCTGCTTATCTCCCCTTGCTGCAAGAGCAATCAGGAGGTTTTCTGACAAGGTTCAAGCCAGCCTGCAGTTTAGCCTTGTCTACGTAGCCTAAGTGGGGACATGCAAGGGCACCAGGGCACGAAGACAGAGTCACACTCCTACAGTGTCTGGAACAACACACAAGACTAGGTATGGCGCTACAAATATGACACCTGTATACTGACTCCTACATGGAGGAGATGCTTTTCCTATCAGTTATTAAAAATATTCCTTCATTGAGTACACACACATTGATTACTAGCATGTCTCAGGACGTGTCTGCAATGCTTAAAATAACAAGACCAGTGATGTGAGGTGGATGATGGGAATATCACACTGGTGGACCAGACAGACACATAAACAGAAAAGAAATGCAAAGGAGAAACACAGGGAATGGACCTAAGGGAAAAGCAAAGCAAAACGGTGAGCAGGGTGGCCAAGAAGCAGGAGGAAAGCTAGAAGATAAGGTTCATTCTAAGAGGGAAAGAGGTTATATATAACACAGCCGTGCTTTGACCTGGGCTGTGGATGAGAGTCACAACCTCCCCTGCATCACTGCCCCTTTTGAGGGTGGTGTCTGGGAGGCTAGACATTCTGAAGGGAGAGAAAGAAAATAGAGAGTGCAGGGGATACATGCATCTGCCCTGATAGAGATGCAGGTGCAGCTTTTTACAGTAACCAGTTGGGGATGAGCAGAGTTGGACTCGATGACTCAAGAAGAAATGTGCAAGTGAATGTAAAGGGAGAAAACACATTGAGAGGGTGGTAAACAGCTCCAACTCCCATTTCTGTACCAGGGTAGGTGCTCCATTACTGTCATGAGAAGGCTCCCTGGTATGAGCTCTGGGAGGGAGTGATGAGCATTCTAAGGACCCATCATCACCTAAGCAGGGCGCACTGAGTGTGTAAAGACATTAAGTCTCAGCTTTTACCACTGACAGACACAGAAAGCTTCTTAGCCCTGCTGAGAGTGGGGCTCTGGCAGCTTCTGCTGCTGCTGCTGCTAAGTCGCGTCAGTCGTGTCCGACTTTGTGCAACCCCAAAGATGGCAGCCCACCAGGCTCCACCGTCCCTGGGATTCTCCAGGCAAGAACACTGGAGTGGGTTGCTATTTCCTTCTCCAATGCATGAAAGTGAAAAGTGAAAGTGAAGTCGCTCAGTCGTGTCCGACTCCTAGCGCCCCCGTGGACTGCAGCGCACCAGGCTCCTCCACCCATGGGATTTTCCAGGCAAGAGTACTGAAGTGGGGTACCATTGCCTTCTCCATCTGGCAGCTTAGGGAAGCTCAAAGGTAAGGTGGAGGTGGTGGTGGTGGTTCAGTCGCTCAGTTGTGTTCAACTATTTACTACCCATGGCCTGCAGCACGCCAGGCTCCTCTGTCCTACACTATCTCCCTGAGTTTGATCAAATTAATGTCCATTGGGTTGGTGATGCTATCTAATCATCTCACCCTCTGTCGCCCCCTTCTCCTCCTGCCTTCAATCTTTTTGCATCAGGGTCCTTTCCAATGAGTCAGCTATTTGCATCTGGTGGCCAAAGTATTGCAGCTTCAGCATCAATCCTTCCAGTGAATATTCAGAGTTCATTTCCTTTAGGATTGGCAGGTTTGTTCTCCTTGCTGTCCAAGGGATTCTCAAGGCTCATCTCTAGCACCACAATTCGCAAGCATCAATTCTCTGGCACTCAGCCTTCTTAATGACCCAACTCACACATCTGTACATCACTACTGGAAAAACCATAGTTTTGACTCTACAGACCTTTGTCAGCAAAGTGATGTCTCTGCTTTTTAATATGTTGTCTAGGTTTGTCATCGGAGAAGGCAATGGCACCCCACTCCAGTGTTCTTGCCTGGAGAATCCCAGGGACAGTGGAGCCTGGTGGGCTGCTGTCTCTGGTGTAGCACAGATTCAGAGACGACTGAAGTGACTTAGCAGCAGCAGGTTTTTCATGGTCTTCCCTGGGGGCTCAGAGGTAAAGAATCTGTCTGTAATGCAGCACACTTAGGAGATATGGGTTCAATCCCTGGGTCAGGAAGATCCCCTGGTGGTGGGCATGGCAACCCACTCCAGTATTCTCATCTGGAGAATCCCCTGGACAGAGGAGCCTGTTGGCCCTTGTCCATGGGGTCATCAAGAGCCACACACTACTGAAGTGCCTAAGAATTCATGTAAGCTAGGTTTGTCATAGCTTTCCTTCCAAGGAGCAAGCGTCTTTTAATTTCATGGCTGCAATCACCATTTGCAGTGATTTTCGAGCCCAAGAAAATGAAATGTCTCACTGCTTCCACTTCAGTTCAGTTCAGTCACTCAGCCGTGTCCGACTCTTTGTGACCCCTTGAACCGCAGCAGGCGAGGCCTCCCTGTCCATCACCAACTCCCGGAGTTCACCCAAACTCATGTCCATTGAGTCGGTGATGCCATCCAACCATCTCATCCTCTGTCTTCCGTTTCTCCTCTCTCCTCCAATCTTTCACAGCATTAGGGTCTTTTCAAATGAGTCAGTTCTTCGCATCAGGTGGCCAAAGTATTGGAGATTCAGCTTCAACATCAGCCCTTCCAATGAACACCCAGGACTGATCTCCTTTAGGATGGACTGCTTCCACTTACCCCCCTTCTATTTGCCATGAAGTGATAGGACCAGATGCCATGATCTTAGTGTTTTAATAGTTGAGTTTTAAGCCAGTTTTTTCACTCTCCTCTTTCACCCGTATCCAAAGGTTCTTTAGTCGCTCTTCACTTTCTGCCATTAGAGTGGTGTCATCTGTGTATCTGAGCTTGTCGAGATTTCTCCCAGCAATCTTCATTCAGCTTTTGAGTCATCCAGTCCAGCGTTTTGCATGATGTACTCTGCGTATAAGGTAAATAAGCAGCATGACAATATACAGCCTTCCCGTTCTCCTTCCCCAATTATGAAGCAGTCATTTGTTCCAACTCTGGTTCTAACGGGTGCTTCTTGGCCCCCATACAGGTTTCTGAGGAGACAGGTCGAGTAGTCTGGCACTGCCCCCTGTTTAAGAATTTTCTCTATTTGTTGTGATCCATGCAGTCAGAGGTCTTAGCGTAGTCAATGACACAGAAGTAGATGTTTTAGAAAAATTAGATACATTAGACATTTACGAAGTAAAATGGACAGAACTCAGCAAGAATTTGTAGTTGAGGTGAGGGAGAGGGAATCGTAAACATGGTTAAGACCAAGTTTCCTGTCATAAAGTACAAAACCGTCATGGTGAATTCTGGAAGTTATCCAGGTCTGGGAAGAATTCCAAATTAGATTTTTATGTTTTTGAGCTCATGGTCTACATGGATACAATAACCAGTATTTAAATACTTAAAATTTCCTTTTCCTTAAAAAAAAATAGTGTTGTATAATTTATATACAATAAAAGCCAACACTTTAACGTGTTACCGTTTGTAGATTTTTGACAAAAGTATACCGTGGTGTAAATGCTACCACATTAAAAATGTAGAAAACGTCTCAATGTTCAAAAATGCTCCCTTGGGGCATTTGCCGTCAGACTCCTTCCTCCACTCCTGTACCCTGGCAACCACAGATACATTTCTGTGCCAACAGTTGTGCCATTTCCAGAAATCCATTGACATGAAATCATATAATATGTAGCCTTCTGTGTCTGGTTTCTCTCATTTGCACAGTTGAGATGCATCCTTGCTCTTACATGCATTAGTTCCTTTTTTTTTACTATCGTGTAGGATTCCTTTGTACAGGTATACTCTTTTGTTTTTCTTTCATCTGTATACCAGTTGTTGAATAACTGGGTTGTTTCTAAGTTTGGCTATTAGGAATACACGTGTGGAATATTTGAGTGCAGCCCACTGTGTGAGCATGTTTTCATTTCTCTTGGGAAAACTGCCAAGAGTAGACTTGCTGGGTCATATAAGGCTTCCCAGGTGGCGCTAGTGGTAAAGAACCCATCTGCCAATGCAGGAGACTCAGGTTCAATCCCTTGCTCTGGAAGATCCCCGGGAGTAGGAAATAGCAACCCGCTCCAGTATTCTTGCCTAGAAAATTCCATGAAGAGGGGTCCTGGCAGGTTACAGTCCATGGGGCCCCAGAGAGGTAAACACGACTGAGCGACTGAACACACACACACACATACATGGTAATTTGTGTATCTTAGAATCTAAACTGTGTCCTCTGTAGACAACATACACATGGATGTTTTTTTAACTGTTCTCGCAGTGTCTGCCTTTTGGTTGGATTGTTTTATCCATTTATATTTAATGTTGATACAGACTTACATCCGCCAATGTATATTTCTGTCTCATGTCATTTTGTTCTATGGTCCTCATTGTACTGCTTTCTTTTCCATCCAGTGGATATTTTCTAATGTAGCATTTTAAACCCTTTACTGATTTTCCACTACTTTTAAGTTGTTTCCTAGCTGTATGCCACTGTAAACATCTTACTTTATCACAATCAGCTTGAAATTTACACAAATGCTAATGAGATACAGAAACATCACTCCTATATCGCTCTATTCAGGTTTCCCTCTTTTCCTCATATTGTCACATATATCATAAATCTATAAAGGGTAAGCCCATTAATACAGTCTTATTACATTATATATAATGTTATGTGATGAAAAGCTGATATATGGCAGGATATCAGGTATCTGTAACTTCTCTTACATTCACCCTCTTTGTCATGATTTCTGATACTTTGCATATGTTTGTATGGATTTGACACCATCCAGATTTGTTTCCTTACCTAATACAACTTTGTTCCAAACGACCTCCTTTGTGCTGCTACTGCAAATATATTACATGCCATATGTTGCTGGCCCAACAATAATTGGGCTTCTCTGGTGGCTCAGACAGTAAAGACTGTGCCTGCAGTATAGGAGACGTGGGTTCAATCCCTTGGTCAGGAAGATCCCCTGGAGAAGAGAATGGCTAACCACTCTGGTAGTCTTGCCTGGAGAATCCCATGGACAGAGGAGCCCGGCAGGCTACAGTCACGGGGTTGCCAAGAGTCAGACATGATTGAGCAACTACTGCTTTCACAACAATAAATTATGTGATATTGTTTTAGACAGTTGCTTCTTAAATACAGGAAGAAAGGAGGGAAATATGTGTCCATAAAGAATTTTTCTTCATATAATTACCTTTACCTGTGCTCTTTGCTTTTTCACATGGATTCAGATTAACATCTGAATTTACTTATTATAGCATGAAGAACTTCCTTTAGTTTTTCTTGTAAGCCAGTTCTACCAACACATTCTCTGAATTTTTTTTTTAATTTGGGCATACCGTTACTTTGCTTTCATTTTTATTTTCTTAAACCACTTTGTTGTGGTATGTGTGACATGTAAAAAGCTGTGTACACACCCGTGAAATCATCACCAGCTTCAATATACAAAACTCAACTGTATTTCCATAGTAGTGGTGAATACTCCTAATAAGTAAGAAAATTCCAGTTACAATATAAAAATAACTTAGGAATTAGTTTAACCAAGGAGGTGTAAGATTTGTACACTGAAAATGACAAAACCAGTTGAACGAAATTAATGAAAATTTCAGTAAATGGTCGCTGACTATCAATGGGCACTAGAGTTTCCCCTAGAAATTTGCTGTCATTGTACACACATCTCTGAGCATGTGGGAGTATTTCCTTAAGGCACATTCACAGCAGGGAGACCGCTGGATCAAAGACTTCCTTGGCTAAACACACATCTGTGCAGTACCTACTATGTGCATGTGCCTGACGCTGTTCTAAACCCCAAGGAGGCATCA
This sequence comes from Bos indicus x Bos taurus, assembly GCF_003369695.1. Taxonomy (NCBI): domain Eukaryota; kingdom Metazoa; phylum Chordata; class Mammalia; order Artiodactyla; family Bovidae; genus Bos; species Bos indicus x Bos taurus. Next base: position 53,289,156 of record NC_040105.1, read on the forward strand.
CAGAATAGGACTGACACTTTTCCCTCTTTCATGAAGGCAAATCCTGCTGAGGGTGAGGGCAGCACGGAATGTAAATTCTGATGGGTGCTGCCACAGACCCCTGCAAAGGTGTTTCACCAGTTCACACTGGCCTCAGTGGGGCAGGGGAGTGAATGTGCCTTTACTGGCATCTGGGTACCATTTGGAGGGTGGGAGGTTTTGGCAGGAGGCTGGACACCTTGTGTCCAGTTCCTTAGAAGAGCCTCAAGTACACAACTAGGATTGATCCACGTAGGGATTTCAGGGAACGTGAATACCCTAGGTGTCCATACCCTTGGTTGTGACATCACAAAGTGTATTTGTCAAAGCATGCGAGGGATCTGACCCATCAGTGGCTCTGCACCCTGAGTGTGCCATCTCTGACCTGGAGATAAGTCTGTGAACCAGGGATTGAGGGTGCTGAAACCTTGAGGGGTTTACTATGTCTTAAGCTGTGAACTTTGCGGTTTGTAGGATGCGGGGTACCAAGGTCTGAGGTTTCTTTGTGGTGGCTGCATGGAACATTGTGAAAGAGCTGTATGCGTTCACCATATCAGTGCTCTGTGCAGTTGGGTTTCTCCGTGGCAGCTTATAAAGTTGCTAAAAGGCATGTCGGCCTGTATTTGAATTTCATCTCAGCTGATTTCATGTGTCTTGCCTCATTTATTGAGTCTCTAGAGTTTCAGTTTGGTGGATTGTTTGGTGTTGGGTGTCCAGTGCATCACCCTTCTTTGGGACTGGAATGAAAACTGACCTTTCCAGTCCAGTGGCCACTGCGGAGTTTTCCAAATTTGCTGGCATATTGAAGGCAGCACTTTAACAGCATCAGCTTTTAGAATTTGAAATAGCCAGGATTCTGTCAACTCCACCAGCTTTGTTCACAGTAATGCTTCCTAAGGCCCACTTGATGTCATACTCCAGTATGTTTCAGGTTGTTTCACATTGGCACAACCAAATTCATCAAAAATTGTACACTTGTGTTTCAGAGGCTAAAACAATTCCTACTTAATGTGGGTGCCAAAAAACTTAAGGCCCAAAGTAAAGTCTAAACATTGATAATACCTATATTCCTTTAAAGACAGGCGTTTACACTTTGAAGGGAAGCCAGGTGACTCCTGAGTCCCAGGTCACTGAGCTGCTGGGCTGGAGGTGTGGCTGAAACTGAGGCAGCCGCACCTAGAGGGCCTCTCCCTGCGTGGAGGGAGGGCCTGCCCTAAGGACGAGAAGAACAGGACCCCCAGGGGTCTCATACTCTAGCAGGGAGGCAGGCACATTGCTTCTGGCAGCACATATTCATCGAGGCTTTTCCTGGCTCTCTGTGGTGGATACAAGTGTCCAGCCCACAGAAATCCCTGTGCTGGAGTTACTCTCCCCAAAGGGGAAGGGGTAGGGGTAGGAGGCACCCAGTAAACCCTCCTCATAACAACCCAGGACATTTTACAGTGCGTTAGAAGGGGGTGGTGCTGTGATCAGATACATGTAAGTCCTGTAAGGGACTGGTACTGTGGGCAGCAAGGGGGAAAGCTGCAAGTCACAGTATTGAACAGAGCAACCAGGGTGGGCTTCATTGAGGAGCTGATATTTTAACAAAGACTTGAAGGGGGAAAGAGCACAGCAGACATCTGGGGTCAGGATATTGCAGAAGAGGGAACAGTGGGGATAAATGCGGGGAGCAGACACTGCCAGGAGGCCAGGGCAGCTGGGAGCAGGGAGTGAGAGTTGAACAGAAAGCGGGGACTAGATACCGCGGCACTGGGTAAGAATCTGCTCTGTTGGCGAACCAACAGGGACAAGCAGGGGTCATAGGTGCTGATGGACATGCCTGTACCAGGCCTGTGAGGGAGGCAGAGGCAGGACAGGGGGAAAGAGCAGAGACAGGTGAGGTGGGGCAAGCAAGGAGTGAGGAGGATGCACGAGGGGCAGCTCCGAGTGAGGCTGACGGCTTCCCCTGGACTTGACATTCCTTTGCTACGTGTGCTGGGGTCCCCGACTCCATAGACGCCTGTGCTCCAGGCACAATGTCAGAGACTCCACTAGCAGCCTGAGTTCGTTCAACAGTCCATCGACTGGAAATATAGTTGTGGGGCCTACATTGCCACTTGGTTCTTGGGAAACATTCAGTGACCTGAATGGTGCTCTCAGGATCTTGACCCCAGTTCCACTGTGAGGCTACAACTGTGGCTGATGAGGCAACAGTGTGACCCACATGTGTGTAATGAACCTTGCAGCCTCTTTGATCAGGAGTTTCCAGAATTAGGGGTCATATGAAACATGCACTCCAATCCCCGCCTCCACAGGGAAGAGAATCTGATTCCACAGATGTCCTGCTTACTCCATTCTCCTGTGTCATTATTAACACAAAAGTAACTGGTCCACGAAGAGTTAGGCTTTATTGACTGAGAATTTACCTTGAGTCTCGATCCTTCATTCATTGAGGAAGTAGTTCTAAACAGGGACCAGATGCTATGTCTCCTCCTACTGTGGCTGGATTGGTTAGGGATGATGGGGACTGTCCCCTGCAAGCAGATGACTGCCACGTGCTGTGTGAGAAAAGCGATGGCAGGATTTAAATTATAGAACTCTGGGAACACAGAAGAAAGCATCTGACCCCTGCCATATGTCCGGGTGTGGGATGTGCTGTGGGTCCGTAGTCAGGACACATTCTCAGGGAGACGGGGAGATTTCTTGAGGTGGCACTTTGACCTTCCACAGTTTACACACACACGAGCAGAAGAGCACAGACCTGGACACAGGTGGAGCCAGACAGACTTTCATTCCCAGTTGTCTCCAGAGCACCATGGCAGCTGGGTCGTCTCCAGTGCTGTCTTACAGCCACTAGAAACCCTTCCTGTGCTTTGGCGTGCCTCCCGATTCCTTATATCTGATAAACAGAGTGAGACTGATAGAGACATAACTGGGGTGGGGGCTGGTTGCAAAGCCTCTCTGATATGGCAGAGTGCTTCCCCGCAAAGGAAGTTAAAGTCCTGCTTGGTGTTGCCTCTGGAGCAACCCTTTCCTACCAGCGGACTCCAGTTTCTTGGCTGCAAGGCAGCTCCTCCTAAGGCGCACACAAAGGGGGTTAGAACCTTTCAGGGTGGCTTTGCCCTACTGGGTATCTGCGTTTCACAAGCGGACAGGAGATTGGGACACTGATGGCTCTCCTCTCATGGAACAACATCTGCATCTCGGTAACTGAAACACAAGCCACGTGTGTTGTTGTGACTGCACAGAAGACTGGCTTTGCACTCAAGAGAAACTAGGGCGTGACTCCCAGATCCAGCTTTTACTGCATCAGCCACCTAAGCTCTTTCAGCTTGTTTCCTTGTCTATGAGAAGGCTGGGGTTCATCCTTACCCCTCTGGGTCTGTGTGGAATAAAACCCCATATACCTGGCTCCCACAAGCTCCATAACTAGGCTCCAGGTGAGTCATTTACACTGCACCCTGTGTTATGGACACATCAGTGGGGATGGTGGCATTCCAGAGCCCCTGAGAATCTACTCGATGCTCTGGTTGTGGTGGGTGTTGGGGTGGGTGTTGGGGTGGTGGAACTGGTGCCATGTCCAACTATTTAATTGGCTTTACATACCACAGGCACACACTTCATTTCATATTAGGTGTGTTCTGCTCACAGGAGTTGTAGTGAAGGAAATCAGTCGTCACAGTTGAATCTGTAGCAGGTAGAAGCCGCAGTGGGGTCGCTCCCTCCACTGGCCATCACAGGAACTGGCAGTTCCCTCCATGGGTTGATTGATGGCACCAGGTGGAGACACCTGAGGAGTTGCAAGAAGGTGCTGTGACATTCCCTAGGAGGGTCCCCATACTGAGCTGGCAGCTCATCCTTGCCTCCCTGATGACCACAGGGAAGAGTAAATCACACCCTGCATAGGGAGGACGTGTCAATATACTTCATTTTGTCCTAACAGGAACTCAACACTATAGAGTGAAAAATAGTGAAAATCTCATCAACACACAGTGCATGGGTAGGACAGCTCAAGTCCTGTTCCGGGTACTGGGTCACCGACACCGTAAAGTGACATTTTGAAATTCCCATGCTTCGGCTTATCCCTGCTCACTGTGAAGCAGGTGGTCACCCTGGATCCCTTTATGCTTCCAATGCTGTGACCAAATTCAAAAGGCCATATTCAAAGACAACAACAGGCCCATAAAAAGAAAGAGGAGAGCATTTCTGTCTGTATCCTATTCTTAGCAAGGAAGCCTTTCCCAGACAAACTCTGCCATCAGATTGCATTTCTCTTCAGTTCATCATGCAGCAGGGATTCATAGTGAAATCTCCACCACCTTCCATTTGGTAAAAATATCAAATCTGTTAACTGTGACTTTTCTCCCAGGTTCTCCCCAGCAAAAATGGAAATTGCTCTACCGAGCCTGACAGCTGAATCTAAGAAGGAATCAGGCAGATGAGGAGGCAGAAAGGGCATGTTAAGATGGAGGCAAAGGCAGGACTGAGATTGTGAAATCGGTGGGTGAGGAGGGGACGACAGGGGATGGGGTGTGGCTAGGGAGTAGGAGTGTGAGCACACTGGCCATCTGATGAACAGAGAGAGGTCTGGGTGGCTGGAATATCAAGTGGGGTGTGGAGCAGAAGGAGGGTGTCTGGTGAAGATCGGGCATTTGGGGGCAGACAAGACCTGCTGTTGCTAGTACAGGAGGCTGGACAATATCCTAAGAGCAGCAGGCAGCCCGTGCAGAGTTTTGAGCAGGGGTGTCATGCCCAGATTGCACTGAGGAAGTCTTCCCTTCCTCAGGCAGCAGGACAGATCATGTGTTGGAAAGCATCAGGATTGCTGGTGCTTGTCAAGGAGAGAGATGAGGGTGACCTGGCCTAGGGAATTCACTGTGCTGATGGGGAGAAGGAACAGAATCTTACTTAGATTTAAGAGGCAGAGAGTTGAGGCTTGATGATTGAGAGTGTGGTGAGAGAGGCAGCAGGCAAGGATGGCTTTAAGCATCTCTGGCCTAAGCAGCTGGGAGAAGGCTGCCTGGCACTGAGTCAGGGGACAGTAAAGGAGGTGCAGCTGTGTGGGGAGCGGGGGTTGGGGGGATGGGTGCAGTTTGGACATGTTGAATATTCCTTGCCTGGGGGACTCAAACACGTACTATCAGAATGACTTGGGGGAGCTGACCTAACTTCTCTGTGCCCATGATGCACATCTGTGATGGGGGAATGAGGCTAAGAATTAAGAAAAAGACTAATTTCCTGTTTCATTGCTTTAGTCTAGGAGAATGTTCTCTTTTTACAAAGAAGTGCTGTCTTACTGTCAGGTATTCCGTCGGTATAATGGGAATGTATTGCTTATCCATATATCCGCTTGGTTTTACACATCTGCTTTGTGTATTTTCACCATGTGGTATGTATTGTCAACCGTAAAGAGAAATAAACTCAAAGGAACAAGTGTTTCTTGTCACATGCATGCAGAACGGCAGTCCATCAGCCTGTCTCTCAGAGAAACAGCCCCCTTTAGAACCTCCTGTAGCTCCTCACTCCCTCCAGGGGGTGGGTAGAGGCCTGTGGGACCCCGCGTGTCTTTCACTTCTCTTCCCTGTGAAGGCATCTCCGGTGTCCCAGAAGTTGCCCAGCACTTGTTGAGTGCAGTCTCCCTGCAGCCCTGTCAGTTGACTAGGGGAGTCTGTAGTCAAGAAGAGAGTGCTGAGCCTGATGTGTGGATCTGGAAACCATCAGCCTGTGGTGCCGAGCTGGGAGGTGATGAAGCCATAGATACCTAGATCTGAATCAAGGTCCCACCACTTATTCCTTCTGTAACTGTGGGCAAGTTACTTACACTCTCTGGGACTCAGTTTCCTCAGTTGAAGAGGATGATGATTCTATTCTGCGATAATGACTCCTTTTTTTTGCCCTCATTTACATTACCAAAAAACAAACAAACAAACCTTTTGAGAACTACACAGTGATGTTCAAGTGTCTATTATTTCCAGAGTAAAAATGGAGCCTGTCAACAAACACATGAAAAGATGCTCAACCTCACTCATCATGAGAAATGAAAATCAGAACCACAATTAGCTATCTTGTCACAGCAGTCAGAATGGCCATCATCAGAAGTCTACACAAAATAAATGTTGGAGTGGACATGGAGAAAAGGGAATCCTCTTATACTCTTTGTGAGAATGAAAATTAATACAGCCACTATGGAGAACAGTATGGAGATTTCTTTAAAAACTGGGAATAAAACTACCATGTGCTGTGCTGTGCTTAGTTGCTCAGTTGTGTCTGACTCTTTGCAACCCCAGAGTATCACATCAGGCTACTCTGCCCATGGGGATTCCCCAGGCAAGAATACCAAGGTGGGTTGTCATGCCCTCCTCCAGGGGATCTTCCCAACCCAGGGACCAAAACTGGTCTCCTGCAGTGCAGGTGGATCCGTTATTGTCTGAACCACCAGGGAAGCCCATAAATACTGGAGTGGCTAGCCTATCCCTTCTCCAGGGGGGTCTTCCCAACCCAGGATTTGAACTGGGTTCTCCCACACTCTACATGGATTCTCTACCAGCTGAGCTACCACGGAAGCCCATAAAACTACCACGTGACCCAGAAATCACACTATTGGGCATACGCCCTGAGAAAACTATAATTCAGAAAGACACATGTACCCAAATGTTCCTTGCACCAGTATCTACAATATCCACGACATGGAAGAAACATAGATGTCTGTCAATGAATGGATAAAGATGTTGTGGTACATGTATACAATGGAATATTCATCAGTTATAAAAGGGAACGAATTTGAGTCATTTCTACTGAATTGGATGAAGCTAGAGCCTGTTATACAGAGTGAAATAAATCAGAAAGAGAAAAACAAATATCCTACATCAACACACATATGTGAAATTTAGAAAAACGGTACTGATGAACCTATATGCAGGGCAAGATTAGAGTCTCAGACATGGACAAGAGAATTATGGACACAGCAGGCAAGGAGAAGGTGGATTGAATTGAGAGAGTAGCACTGAAATATACAGATTACCCTGTGTAAAATAGATAGCTAGGGCAAGCTTCTGTATAGCACAGGAAGCTTAGTTTGGTGCTCTGTAATGACCTAGAGGGGTGGGGTTGGGGGGTGGAAGAGAAGTTCAAGAGGGAGGGGATATATGTATACACTTATAGCTGATTCACCCTTGTCCTACAGCAAAAATTAGCACAACATTTAAAGCAATCATAATCCAATTTTAAAAGATGAGTGGTGTTCAAACCTCTCTGCCTTTATACTTATCTACTGGGACCAGCATGAAAGATGCTCATATTTACCATGCTGACAAAGTTCAACTTCACCTGAGCTGTTAAGAAAAGCCACAGTAAAGAAATCTCTGCAGACTTTCATGTCCCCAAAATGACTTAATGCAAAGCACCACCCTTCCCCGTCAGACTTCGGTAAGACTCATCCAAAGTATCCAGTGACTCCTGGGTTTACCTACCACAAGGTCAAGTACAGACCTTCCTCCTTGTCATTAAAGGGCAGACACAGACCATCCAACTCCTTCTTTTCTGTCTCATGACTAGGAACAGTGATTAAAAGTCAGTTCTCCTGAAACTAGCTAGTCACAAAGATAATCATTTCCTCTTCTGTCGACGGGATTTCCCCCTAAACGTTTTCCCCCCTGCAAAGGTCCCCACTGTCACTTCTCTACTACTCTCTGTGGAATAAAGTACAGTGCAAAACCATCTTGCTGACAGTCTGATCATCAGGTCTGTGGTGCTCTTCCAATTGCAATCGGTAGAAATACAGTCAGTGTCTTTATTCGTTTGCTTTTACTCTTTCCCTTTGTCTTACTGGTAATCATTGGTAGAAAAAAAGATTTAAAAAAGATTTAATCTCAAAAAATATACAAACAGCTCATGCAGCTCAATAACAAAACAATAAATGACCCAATAAAAAATGGGCCAAAGAAATTAATGGATATCTCTCCGAAAAAGACATACAGATGCCTAAGAAACACATGAAAAGATGCTCAACATCACTCATTATCAGAGCAATGCAAATGAAAACCACAATGAGGTATCATCTCATGGTGGTCAGAATGGCTGCTCTCAGAAAGTCTACAAACAATAAATGCTGGAGAGAGTGTGGAGTAAAGGGAATCCTCTTACACTGTTGGTGGGAATGCAAACTAATACTCAGGAAGGTCCTTCTATGAGGAGGGGAGGGGTAAATGTCCCATCTTTGTGCTGTCAAAGCCAGGCCCACAGACTCCTCCCCTGTGAAGGGCAGCTGGCCGCTACAGGGCCCTGGACGACTCCTCCTCTTGGTGGTCTTTACCCTTCTCTTCCACACACACTGAGGATGGGAGGCCGACCCACCACTCCAGGCTCCTCGACTGGCCTGAGGATGGGAAGCACTGCATTGGCATTCCGTTAGTGAGAACCTGATCCTGAGAAAGAACGCGTGAGAGCGAGGGATATAGTCAGGGACAGACACGCAGACAGAGGGAGACATCTATCGCTCTAGGACCGACCAGGTGTGCATTAGTGCCACAGGACCGCAATCCTCTTCAGTCAAGTGGGATCCCAGCTCTCTCAGAACTGTTGTTTTCCACAAACACCCCCACCTCTTCAGGATCAGAAGGCAGTTGGACAGTCTATATGACTTATTTCTCTTTCTCTCGATGGGGATTGACACTCTTAAGCCGATACTGAATCTTCCTATGGACATTGGTCGATCCGGAATAATTGCGCTCAAGTCGGTGTTCACCAGTTTCAGAAGTAGGCTCTTTCCTTGGCATCACCTCCCTCCCCACCTCATGCCCCACTTTACAAAATGAGACAATAGAATAAAGTATTTTCAGGGGAGATGGATTTCCCGTATTGAAATCATCGCAGGTGTTCTTTCTCAAGAGTGTGTGAGTTAGGCCCTGATGTGACATAGAAATAAGAACATACTTTTAAAAGGTTCCTTGAGTCCTGCCTTGGTGTGCAATGCTTTTGAAAACTTTTATCTCCTGAATCGCCCAGCAGCGGTGTATAGTAATTCTAAAAGGAAGGTATCTTTCGTTGTCTGGATTCCTGGAGTACAGCTGATCCTGGACAGTAGACCTGTGCTGTGGTCAGAAATTTGGATATATGATTAGTTACGGGTTTCCATTTATATTTCAATTGTTCATTAGTCCCTAAGTTGTGTCCCATTCTTTAACGACCCAATGGACTGTACCCACCAGGCCTCTCTGTCCATGGGATTTCCCAGGCCAGAATACTGGAGTGGGTTGCCATTTCCTTTGTCAGGGGATCTTCATGACCCAGGGATCAAACCCCAGTCTCCTGCATTAGCAGGTGAATTCTTTATCACTGAGCCACCATGGAAGCCGTTGTATTTCCGATACCATTGCCTTATATTTGACCTACCTCTATTGGGTGTATTACAAACGTCTATGCGCCTGTGTGTGGGGTTGCTTTGCTTGTTTGTTTTGTCAGAAACAGTAAAGTGAAGTAGTTTGGCTTTGCTTAAGTCTTTCAGGGTACCAGCAATAGACAAAATGTATAAAGAGAAAGGGTTTCCTTAACTTAAGGAAAAGAATTTCCACAACTCCCCATGAAAGGGGTTTAGTCTCCTGACTAGAACCTATTAATATTCAATGAAATCTTTCATGACTGCTCATTATAGGAAAGCATTGGTTCTACTGTTTTTACTTGAATATTGGCTACATTTAAAATTATGCTTGAGATTGTGTGAAATAGATAAGTAAGACTACAGATCCCAGTGATCCATTGGCTTTACCCTGCATATGGGTGCAGTACAAGCTCAGTGAAAACCATCAGTTTGGGTGAGTACAATGGGCCCTGCAAGGAAATATTTTTTATAAAGTAGACACACTGGATGTGCTAACGGGAAATCTATACTTTGCTCAGCAGATTATTTATATAATAAACAAGGACTTAGAGCCAAGGGAATGTATAAGGTGGTGATTGTGAGTGAAAATAGGTGACAACATTGAGAGAGACAGAGAGTGGTGTAATGAATGGTGCAGAGACCTTCACATTTTAACAGATGTACATGAAAGATGGTTAGGACCACTACCAAGCAGTGTGACCTCGAGTAAGATAGTCACCATCTCTGATCCTCGGTTCCTTGCCTGCAAATGGGGGCAATAATATTATATATTATCCCACCCCCAGGCAAAGCCATTCCTCACGGCCTGATCCCAGCCTCCGCTGGCCCCTGTGGCCAAGGCTCTCTTCACACTTGTTTCACCATGGTCTTCCGTCTGGCTTCCTGCCCACCCCACCATGAGCTCCTTGAGGACCTTTTAACCACAGGGGCTCAGAACACGTTTACCATCTTATGAGTGATGATAAAGTGAGGTACACAGAGCAGTGCAGCTGCTGTTATGCTGTCAATTCGTTGCAAACAACACATAGGAAACGAGTGGCTGGAGCAAACCTCTCCACTCGGTTTTCTGTTGCTCCAGGGCCGTTTGTGTTTTTTATCCCCACATCGTCCAGAAGCTTATTGTACGAGAGAAACACCCTCCTTTCCCCTTCCTAGTGCATAGTAATTATAGCAGCCATTTCTCAACTGAATTGTCAGTGAGTGAACCCTGAAAATCCTCAGCTCAATTTTGGTTCCTTCGAGTGGGTGAGGGGAATCCTGTCATCTCTCCCCACTCTGACAGGAGTGTCTAATGTCCGTCTCCCTTTATTCTGATATAATAAAGGCTTCCCCTTTATTCTGTATCTTGGACACTCCTTTACCTCCTGAGACTGAGGTCTGTCCTAGGCTATGGCCGCTTTCAGCACTGTGCTGAGGGCATTGATGACCAGGCAGGCGCTGGGGGGATACTTGTTGGTTGAATACAGCTCAGAGAGCCAGGCTACTTTATTCACGGGTGAGAAGTGTAACTTCCACGCAGGCTGCCATCGGCAAGATGGACGGTTTGAACCTGCTGATCAGTGTCCTTGGGCAAGTCCATAGGCTTTCTGTCACCCTGCTCTCCCCTCTTCCTCTTGCTGCCATAGCTTCTTCTACTCCGTACCTTCCCCGTGCCCTCCTTTGTGCTCCCTCTGCTCTCCGTGTACATGTACACCGTGCCAGAGACCACCCTGTCTCCAGGCTTCATATTGTGTGATTGTCAGTTCCCTTTCTAATTAGACCGCTTTGAGGAGTTTTCTCTTCGCTTACAGTCCATGGTGGACACTCCAATACAGTCAGCATCATGGGTCTCCTTTTATTCTTTTCCCTTTGTTTTACCCTTCCCCCCACCTTTTTTTTCCCTTTTTTGAGGAATCAATATGGTATTGTGAGTAAGGACACTAGCTCTGATTCAGATAACCTTCCTTTCCACCTAGTTCTGCCACTTGTTAACACATAATCTTGAGAAATTAAATTGGCCCACTGGGCCACACCAGACTTGCTTGAAAATGGGTGAATTATTCTTAATAACGACATGAACTGAGCAGGTGGGTTTTGTATTGAATGAGGTTCGTAGAAATGTGTTGGGACGTTCCCTGTTGTAACAAATACTGAGCTGCAGCGGGGCAGGTTGCAGGTCAGGCCTTACCCTCAACCTTCACGAAGCACTTCAAGGTCACATTAGACATCTGTGTCAAGCCCTAGAGGCTCCTTCCTTCTCAGCCACAGTCCTCGAGCTCTTCCCTCACAGCTAGACGAACCCTCACCAGGAGGCTGGCTTTTCTGTTACACCTCTCCCACCTGGAAACCACCCACAGACTTCATCTCTGTTGCGTGCATCATTCTGTTCCTGGTAATGTTGTCCTCAGATGGATTGAGGCTTCTCCTATTGCAAGGGGATGCCCATGACTAATAACAAGGATGTGATGTTTCCCTGCTCCTCCATGGTATGGAAAGTCTCTGGGACCTGTGCCCAAACTCCTCTCTCTCCCCATGTCATCTCCCTCCATCCCACAGTTCACAGTTTACACTCAAGCTGGGTTCCAGTGCAGGCCCTACCTGCCCAGGCACTCTGCTTCAGCCTCAAATTCCTTATCTGTAAAGTGGCAATAACTCTACCTGTTGGTGAGGTTTATTGGGAGACCTAGTGGGGATAACAGATGTAAAACACCTAGCGCCCATGACCTGGCAGTTGGAAGGCACTAAATAAACGGCTGTGTCCTCTATCAGCTCCTGTAATGCACAGCATCAGGTGTGGGATAATACTGTGACTCAGTAGATGTCTTTTGACTGAAGGGTCTAGCCTGTGCAAGGGGCAAAACAAGAAATGAAATTGTGGAATAATAAGAAAGAAAGAAATGAAACCTATGTCCACACAAATACTTGTCCTTACTTACATGTCTTTCACAGCAGCACTGTCTGTATTCTCCAAATAGAGGAGCAGCCTAAAAGTCTGTCAGCTGGAGAGTGGTAAACAGAGTATTCTGCAGCCATTCAGTGGAACAGCACAGATGGATGAAAAGTGATGAACTTCTGCTTTCTGCTGCTACATGGGTGAGCCTCCAAAGCATTATGCTCAGTGAAAGAACCCAGACACAAAAGGCCACTTCCTGCAGGAGTCCGTTGATATGAAATGCCCAGAAAGGGCAAATCTACAGAGACAGAAAGTAGATGAGAGGATGCCTGGGCCTGCAGGTCCTATTGGGGGCTGACTGCTGATGGGTACACGGAACCTGTTAGTGGTGCTGGCAGTGTTGCACAAGTGCACTGTGATGGTGGTTGCACCACTGTGTGAAGTTACTAAAAGCCACTGCCCTGGAAGTGATGGGTGTGATTTGTGGTGTGTAACTATACCTCAGTGAAGCAGTTTAGGAAGGTAATGCAGATGCCCAAGTGAGACATGGGGGGAACGATATGCCATTGCTTTTGTAACAGCGAGGAGTGCCCCTGCTTCTTCCACGTTCTGGGTCCGGCCTCCTCCACATGTGCTAGGTGCTCCCTCCAGAGACAGTCGCTGTGCACGTCAGGACAGAATCCCCAGTGAGCACACGTCTAGTGTGTCTCTGTGTTTACGCACAGGCGCCCATTGGGTGACCACAAGTCAGTGGCTCTGGACAGGCTCCCAGAACCCACCCTGAAACTGAAATTCTACTTAGTTGTTTTCCCATTCTTCTCAAATCAAGTGGACCGATCTTCCGTTTCCCAGATTCAATAACGGATCTCAGCCCTTAGATCCAACCTCTGGTCACAGAAATACCTGTTATCCTGGTGTGAGGCCCCCTGCCTGAGCTCAGCAACCCGGGAGGCATCCTCAGCCAAGCAGTAACCAAGACAACGGAACTCCATCCATCCTCCTTCTGCTGCCAGAGCTGAGATGCGTTCCCTCCCCTCCATCTGCCTGAGTGTCTGGTAAGGAAGGGGACTTGGGGGCATAACACACCACTGAGTCATTGAAATGGTTCTAAATATGGCTGTGAATAAATATGTCAAAATCCGTCTCAGAAGGGAAGACATGTAATTACAAATTTTTTGAAATTTCATTAGTAGCAAACATGGCTCTTCAGTTCAGGAATCTGTTTAAAACCAGGACAGGTGAAGCATCATGCAATTGTGCTTCTCAACCTAAACTATGCATCAATTCTCCCCTGGAGAGGCTTTAGAAGAGCTGATGCTGGCAGGACACCCCCAGAGAATCTGAAGTAGTAGGTCTGGAATGCGGCCCTGGCCTGAGCATTATCTGAAAAAGTTCTCTTATGAAGGCCGAGCTTGCAGCTGTGGAAACAGAACCCTTTCTTACAGGAGGAAATCGAAGATCAAAAATTTGTGACTCCTCTCTACAGTGAAAGCAGGTTTTCATCATGACCCGCTATACTTGACAGCTATCTTAGGCTGAGGAAAGGGACAACTTGCCCAAGTTAATACTAGTTTGAAAACTGACCTTGTGCTTGCTCTGCTGCGTGTTCCTGAATCCAAAGTTTTACAGATAAAACCCTGCTGTTGTTAGTGAAACTCCGTACGTTTTAGTTCTTGTCAGGACCCCTTGTGCCTAGTTGAATACATTTCTAAAACACTGTGGAGATAACTTCATTTGACAGATCAGAATAGTGCTTTAAAGATCAAAGATGGCTGAGAATTGTAGCTGCTGATGTTGATGTAGAAGGATCGGCTGTCAGTGTACCTGCTGCCTGTGCTCAGCTGCCATTTTAAACTGTTTGCTGTGTTATCAAATTAACTTCCGTGCTCAGTTGAAGACCAAATCGGAACAGGATGCTTACTGGGACAAATACAGTTAAGGAATCCCTTGTTTGATGCACACCCATGAAGACTCACCTCTTGAAATGTTCTCTTTAGGGATCTCTTCTGGATATTCTTTGGCATGTTCCCCAATGACGGGCTTACACTGCTGTGCCCTGACTCACTGTCCTGTTAAAGACAGGGCTTTCAACCTCTCAGGTGCATTACCGTGGCCAGGTTCCCTCAGACATCCAAAAGAGGGTGATGACCTGTGCTCAGGACACCTTCAGAGCGTGTTTGTAGGAACAGGGCCTCTGAGAGGAACGGATCCCCACCTGTGGCAACAGGAAGATCTCGGGTCAGCCTTTTCCAGAGCAGCTCCAAGGGAGTCGTGGCTCGGTGAAGATCACACCCAGCAGCATGTCCTGGATTGTGGTTTAAGGAACTGGGTGGATGGCGGTGCCCATCCATGAGACACCCCAGGGAACATTGGCCTGGGGCTACTAGCAGGTCTGCAGGGCTTATGGGACATCTGAGTGCAGATAGCCCATACGTCTCAGCCTGTGGGGGAAGTGCGGCCCAGTTGAGACATCTTAGGTAGATTTGGTGATTCAAAAAGGCATCAGCATACAGAGGGATACAGATGAAAACAAGTCAGATGGGTAAAAGCTCTGGGGGGTGACATGGTCACCCAAGGATCATGTATAGAATGGAAGAGCACAGGGCACAGGTTGGAAACCAGAGGAAAGCAAAATCAAGATTTAGGAGGGGATAAAAGTAAATGGGGGAGAAGGCAATGGCACCCCACTCCAGTACTCTTGCCTGGAAAATCCCCTGGACGGAGGACCCTGGTGCGCTGCAGTCCATGGGGCCACTAGGAGTCAGACACGACTGAGCGACTTCACTTTCACTTTTTACTTTCATGCATTGGAGAAGGAAATGGCAACCCACTCCAATGTGCGTTCTTGCCTGGAGAATCCCAGGGATGGGGGAGCCTGGTGGGCTGACGTCTACGGGGTCGCACAGAGTCGGACACAACTGAAGCGACTTAGCAGCAGTAGCAGCAGCAAAGTAAATGGACAATAAGGAGACTTCGAAGTAATGAACTGAGAGGGAGGAGGAAAACCAGGATGGTTGCTGTCACAGACTCTGAGCAAAGAAAGTGTTTTTGAAGACGGAATGTGCCGGTGGACAATACAGCACTGGGTACTACGGTTTGGCCCATGGAGCTCTTGGGATACGTTAGCAAGGGGATGTTCTGTGGATGGGCACTCAGAGGAGGAATCAAGAGGTAACCACGTAAGGATGCTCCTGGAGTCTATACCTTCAAGAAGCATGGCTTGAAAGGAATGAAAGACTCAGGGTATTGGAAGTAGAGGCCTGTGTGCTTGCAGGGTATGCTATTTTCTATTCCCCAAACCAAAAAGACCAGGACGCCAGTTCAACAAGCATCATCAGGACTGTTGACTCGAAGACAGAATGGAGAATTGGAATGACCTTCACAGGTGAGTATTCATGTTGAGAGGGGAGTGTGGTATTTTCAAAGCAGCAGTGGAGTTCCAGGAAGACCTCCTTCCTCTCCCTCTGGGCCCCACTGGTGGGGGGTGGGGGGGACGTGGGTTGCTGAGATCACAGTCTCAATGTATGCTCCTTAGACTCCACGGACACTTTAATGTATTTTTTCTCCCTGGATGATCTGATCTTCCTCATGAGTGTTCACCCTTCATACTGGATAGTAACGGGAAAACCCAACTGAAGTTGCTTCTGACTTGGAAAGTGTGGTTGCATGCAACCAACTGAATATCCACAGATACAAATACTCAGTCTATTCTGGTGAAAATGCTCTCTACTTCTTTCAGTGATGGAGCAAGGGTATATGTCACTTAAAGGCTCGCAGTCATGTGGGAGAGGGAGTCTATAACACAGCATAGGTTTGTTCCTCACAGAGGCCTCAGTGTTCCCTGAGGGAAAAATGAGTGTCCTTTCCTGGCTCCAGCTGTTGTTGCTGACCTGTACCGCCCATGGGTGGGGGTGGTGAAACTTGCATTTTTGTCTCCCTCCTCTTGCTGTGGATCCAGTGCTCCCTGGCTGACTGAGTCTCAGCCACCCTTCTCGTATCTGCAGACCCCTCTGAATCTGGGCATCATCGTCCAGCCCATCCCTGGGCGGGGACGTCCACTCCTCGGCCGCAAGGTCCCCTAGCCCATTGCCGGCTTAGGCTTCATCTGGATTCAGTCCCTTTCCACATTTCTCCCTAAAGTGATGCAGGTCCCTCCCTTGGATCTCACCTGCACCACAGCAGGAACCAAGATCAGCTCCAGAAAATGAAATTCCTAAACTGCATCCACCCTTCTGCCCAAAGACTCCGTTGGGTCATTGTACACTGTGCCCCTGGAGTCCCAAGTGTGAATGGGATGGGACCCTCCTTCCCCTGGTGTTCCTCTTCATTTCTTGTCACACCTCCCTTGTCTGAGCTCTCTCACCTCTGCCTGCCACCTGCCTCTGTGGGCCGTTCCCCATTGTGACTTTGGGATGGTCTTTCCTTTGGCTTGTCTTTCATTTGACCCAAGACTTCCCAAACAATACCCAGTTCAAAGGGGGCACAGTGTAGAATGTGTACCTTGTGGAGTTCAGTTAGGATACTTTGCTGTCACATACGCCCCACGCCCCTGAAATATAAAAACAGAGGGATAAAGAACACAAGAGTCAAATATGCCAAAGATGCCTGAGATGTTGTCTTAGGTGAGCAGTGAAGAGTGTCTGTGGGATCAGGAAGTATGGATATTAATGATGGCCATGACGAGGCCAGTTACAGCGGAGTGACTGGGACAAAAGCTCCACGGAAGGGGGCTGAGGAGACAATATCTCAGCAGAATTTGAAGCAGTTTTGCTTTGAAGGGCAACCGGTAATGTGCCAGGAGCTGCAGAACAGGGTGGAAGACGGTGGGTTTCCCCCTGTGCTGTGGAATGCTGCGATGAAGAGGGAACAGGTTCTGGTTCAGGACAGAGGAGTGATAACTGCAGGTGCAAAGTCCCTGGGAAGGTGCAAGGCGTGGGATCCCGAGCAGAGGTGAGGGGCTGGGTGTAGTCAGGAGCACACGTGCAGAGGGGCAGCTGACTGCCAGGGCAGACACGGAGTTTGGGACTGGGAACCTTGAGAAATCCCACGGGATTGCTTCTTCCTTCTCCAGGAATTATTGCTGGGTGGGGCTGGTGGTCATTAGGATGGAGGAAGGTCACTACTGTGTACTGTAGTAGTGTAGGTAGGTGAGAGTGAAAATAAACAGCAGTTCTACTCTGGCCACGGATATAAGATAAAACACTTCTGTAAAGTTCTGAAGTTTGGTCCTCAATGCTCTGGTGCTCAGACGAAGGCAGGGCGTGGGTAGGTAGGAGGGTGCAAGGAGCAGAAGAGATGTGTTTGCGGGGGACAGCTTCCAGCCCTGGCTCAGGGGATCCAGGAGGCGCCTGGCGGGTAGTGTTGAAGGACATGTGGTAGGTGAGGTGGGGGTTTCCAGGAGGTTCTGGTATCAGTGCATTGGCACTAGAGCGAGGGAGCTGGAGGATAGGACATCATGTTGAGGGTTATGAGAGGGAGGAAGGCTAGAAACGGGAGAGCATGAGGGGCGCGGTCTTTCCTGATGCCCGGGGCGGGACCATGGGCAGGGGGATACTCCAGTGAGGAGGAGGGAAACATCGAAGAGGACGGAGAGTCTCCAGGATGACCGGGTGAGCCTCGTGGGCAATGAGGACGGATCAGAAGAGTGAGGGCTGAGAGAACAGTGAGTGTACCACGGGAGGAACGCGTTTCACAGGCCTGGGGTGGGCGGGAGGAGAAATACAGGGGACTTTTACCGGTCCCGCACTTTGGGGGCTTCGGCAGTGGGCGACAGGACCCGGACATACCCGGTCAGGTTGCTCAGTGAATGAAGACTTTCATACAGGGTCCAGGAGAAAACTCCCAACCGACCCGGGCCAGGAGACTGGTGCTGGGCTCACTGGGTTCCTGCGCGCAGCCCCGCCCACCAAGCTCCAGATTTCCCGGATTCCCTGACCTCCTGCCTGTGTTGCCTTGGTTTCGTGGGCCAGTGGAGAGGAGCCCGCGGTCCACAGGTGGTTTGGCCGGACCCCTTCGAGAAGATCCCTTCCTTTCTCTGGTCCTCATGGGCATCCCCCTCAACTTCCGCGTCCACGCTGTCCAGTCCTCTGCGCGAAAACCCAACAGAAAGGATGGATTTTCTTTCGGCCTTGTGGCGTTTTGATTTCTGTGATCTGCAGGGGGCAGTGTTGCTCCAATTATCGCCATTCCGTTTCTCCCCCGCCCTTCGCCGTTGAAAAAAACGCGACGAAGCCTTTTCCCACAAGAAGTGTTGTATATTTTTCTCTGCTTGCAAGGGTTGGCTGGTTCAAACTGCAGCTGAGCCCTTCAGACAGCCCTTTGTGGAAACTTTGAACAAACCTAATGACACTTAAAATTACAATAAAATAATATAAGCTGATATATTGAATAATGGGGGAGGGAGTGAACTCCCTTGTCTTGCTTCTGATCCTAGAGGAAATGCTGTATTTAAAAAGACCTTTATTATGACAGTGAGTTTTGACTTGAAAATGTTTATGTGAAGTGGAAATGAAAGTTGCTCAGTCCTGTCAGATACTTTAAGACCCCTTGGACTGTGTAGGCTGCCAGGCTCCTCCGCCCATGGGATTCTCCATTCAAGAATATTGGAGTGGGTTGCCATTTCCTTCTGTAGCCGATCTTTCCAACCCAGGGACTGAACCTGGGTCTCCTGCACTGCAGGCTGACTCCTTACCATCCAAGCCACCTACAATAATAACATGACAGGGACAAGTGCCAATCTAAGATCCTGCTGCGTAGATGCTGGACACCACCCAAGAAGCAGGTGGTATTACTGCCCTCATTTTTGCCTTTGAGAACTGTGGCACATAGAGGAAGAATCAGCTGCCAAGGTTCCCCGGGTTCCTCCAAGAGTGTCCCTCCATTCAGGTCTCAAGACTGTAAGATTGTATTGCACACTGGTTTGCAGGATGCTTTCCTATCCCCAAGAGAAGAATGCAATAAAATAATGGGAATGAGGGTAAAGTGAAAGTGTAAGTCGCTCAGCCCTGTCTGATTCTTTGAGACTCCCTGGACTGTAGCCCACCAGGCTCCTCTGTCCATGGGGATTCTCCAAGCAAGAATATTGGAGTTGGTTGCCATTCCCTTCTCCAGCGGATCTTCCAGACCCAGGGATTGAACCGAGGTCTCCCACATTGCTGGCAGATTCTTTACCATTTGAGCCTCCAGGGAAGCCCAAAATGAATGTAAAATAGCCTACAAAACTTTTTAAAATGTATAATAACATAGTTATTACAATAAGATGCTAAATGAAAAGGGAGGGTGCCACATAGAAAACAATTCATGTACTGTATCAGTATCATGACACAACACAATGATAAAGTAAAGCACCTGGAACAAATCAGGTACTTTTCATTTGCTCTATATTTGACCAGATTTATATTGAGAACAGACTGCAGGTCATTTCTTGGTTGATAATGGAAATACTAGTGTGAGGAAAAACACAGCAAAAGATACAGCACCTGTCCTTAGACAGTTCTATTATATTTCCCATTCAGGTAGGGGATCAGAGATGAGAACTATAGCTCTGGGGACTACCTGAGAGACAGATGGGCAGAGAGCAGAATTCATTTTCACTTCTGAAGAATCTCATGGGCATTTGCTGGGTACACAACATTGAGCTCTGAGGGTGGGGAGGAAAAGTATATTTCATCACTCCTGTCTCCTGTAATGAAAAGGGAAGCTATTTGTTATTAGGGGAAAGATGTTTGTGAATCACAAGTATGAGAAAGGTCTTATGTTCAGAATACATAAGGAATTGGAAAATTGCAAAGGACAAAATGTAGTGAAGGCAGACAGATCCTCTTGTCAGGAATTCAGGTGTGGAAGGAGAAACAAGAAAGTGGCAGCTCCTGGGCATTTTCAAGGTGATGGGCGTGGCCTGCTCCTGGTCATAGTGGTGATCACTGGAATTTGCCCTGTGTCAGAGCTCAGAAAGCTTCACACCCAAAGACATGCAGGCCAGGACATCCCTGGTGGTCCAGTGGTTAAGATTCCGCCTGCTATATAAAATTAATACACAGAAATCCCCTGCATTCCTATACACTAAAAATGAAAAATCAGAAAGAGAAATTAAGGAAACAATCCCATTCACCATTGCAACAAAAATAATAAAATACTTAGGACTAAATTTACGTAAAGAAATAAAAGACCTTTATACAGAAAAATATAAAAAAAAACTGGTGAAAGAAATCAAAGATAACACAAATAGATGGAGAAATGTATCATGTTCTTGGATTGAAGAATCAATATAGTGAAAATGATTCTACTACCCAAAGCAATCTGTAGATTCATCACAATCCCGAACTACCAATGGTATTTTTCACTGAACTACAAGAAATAATTTCACAGTTTGTATGGAAACACCAAAGACCCCGAATTCCCAAAGCAATGTTGAGAGAGAAGAGTATAATGTAGGAATCAACATTCCTCACTCAGACTATATTACAAAGCCACAGTCATCAAGATGGTATGGTACTGGCACAAAGACAGAAATATAGATCAATGGAACAAAACAGAAAGTTCAATGATAAATCCCTGCACCTATGAACACCTTGTCTTTGACAAAGGATGCAGAAATATGCAAGAGCTAAAACACAGTCTGTTCAACGCATGATGCTGGGGAAATTGGTCACCTATGTGTAAAAGAATGAAACTGGAAGACCTTCCAACACCATACACAAAAAGAAACTCAACATGGATTAAAGACCTAAATGTAAGACCAGAAACTATAAAACTCTTAAGAGGCAAACATAGGCAGAACACTCTGTGACATAAATCACAGCAAAATCCTCTAGGACCTACCTCCCAGAGTAATGGAAATAAAAACAAAAATAAACAAATGGGACCTAATTATCCTTAAAAGCTTTTGAACAGCGAAGGATTCTATAAGCAAGGTCAAAAGACAGCCCTCAGAACAGGAGAAAATAATAGCAAATGAAACAACTGACAATGAATGAATCTCCAAAATGTACAAGAAGCTCATGCAGCGCGATATCAAAAAAATGATCAACCCAATAAAAAGTGGGCAAGTGACCTAAACAGACATTTCTCCAAAGATATACAGATGGCTAATAAACACGTGAAAAGATGTTCAGTATCACAGATAATTAGAAAAATGCGAATCAAAACCACAATGAGGTATCATCTCACACAGGTCAGAATGGCCATCATCAAAATGTCTACAAACAATAAAATGCTGGAGAGGGTGGGGAGAAAAGGGAACATGATTTCACGGTTGGTGGGAATGCAAACTGGTATAGCTACTATGGAGAAGAGTGTGCAGATTCCTTAAAAAACTGGGAATGGAACTGCCATACGACCCAGTGCAGGGCATACACCCCAAGGAAACCAGATTTGAAAGAGACATATGTACCCCAATGTTTACTCAGCACTATTTACAATAGTTAGGACATTGAAGCACCCTAGATGTCTATGAGCAGATGAATGGATAAGGAAGTGGTGGTAAATATACACAATGGAATATTACCCTGCTATTAAAAAGGAACACGCCTGAATCAGTTCTCATGAGGTGGATGAACCTGGAGCCTGTTATACAGACAGAAGTAAGTCAGAAAGAGAAAGACAAATACTTATATTAATGCATCTAAATGCAATTTAGAAAGGCGGTAGCAATGATTCTACAGGCAGGGTAGCAAAGAAGACAGAGACCTATACAACAGACTTTTCAACTCAGTGGGGGAAAGGGAGGGTGGGATGATTTGAGTGAATAGCACTGAAACATACACATTACCATATGTAAAATATATGACCAGAACAAGTTCAGTGCATGAAGCAGGTTATGGGGAGGGAGGTGGGACCCCCAGTTCTGGAATGAGGGGACATATATATATATATAACTGTGGCCGATTCGTGTTGATATATGGCAAAACCCATCAGAATATTGTAAAGAATTATTCTCCAATTAAAATAAATTAATTATTAAAAAAAAAAGAATCCACCTGCCAATGAAACGGGCAGGCGTTCAGTCCCTGGTCCAGGAAGTTTCCATGTGCCACAGAGCAGCTAAGACTGTGTGTCACAACTCCTGAACCTGCCTTCTCCAACTACTGGAGCCACGAGCCTAGAGCTCATGCTCTGCAACAAGAGCAATCTCTGCAATGAGAAGCCCGTGCACCACCGCTAGAGAGTAGTGCTCCTTCTCCACAGCTAGAGAAAGCCCTCGTGCAGTGACAAAGACTCAGCGCAGCCACAATAAACAAAGAAATAAGAAAGAAAACCAGGCCGATCTTACTGTATGTTCATTTGAAAAATCCAGTGGTAGATACTGAAGTAGGTGCATCTTTATATTCTTTGAATAATCATATCTTGCGTGAAGCTAACAAAAATTACATCACAGGCTATATTAAAACTTTAGAGCAGCTTCCCAGGCACTTCTTGTTTCTAGAAACTACTTTTCCTCAGAGAACTTACTTCGGAACTTTAGTAACCAGAACTGCAGCCTCCAGCACATTCAAGGGCAGGAAACAAAACACATTAGGAAGACACGGTTCAAATCCTGTGAGTTGCCTGTGACCACAGGCTAGGATGAACACACATCCCAGAAAGAGTCTCTTCACATTTCAGTAACTGATCCCGTATTTCAACCACTTAGTTCAGTTCTTCAGGGCCACTGCTGTCCCCTTAAACAAACACTTGGTGTGAAACATTTGGAAAATGACCTCAACCCAATTCACTCCCAACCACTTTTCACATGTCACAAGGAGTCTCTCACAATGATATTTCTTCACCTAGAAAGCCAATTCTCAGATAAAGAAAAGAATTCACACACACCTTGTGAAGAAATAGTGAGATTTTAGAAACTGACTCACAAGTAACCCATGGATCAACATTCTTTTCTCTCTTCTCCCTCTATCCACTCTGAGAAATGAATATTTGGCCATGCTATCTGCTTTGCCCACCAAGTTTCTCATACCACACACGTGGTGTTAATAGTGAGTCTACACACAAAGGCATTAATACCAGTTAGACCTATTGAAGTCGGCTACCTGGGGGCAGGGAGGTGGCTGGGGCAATGAATTCATCATCTCATTTCCTTCACCACCACACCCCATTTCATTCCCTGCAGTCACTGGGCCCAAATGAAAAAAGATATCATACCAAATCTCTCCTTAAATCACCACTGCCTCAACATTCCTTCGTTATCTTACATGGCTTCTGAGGCCAGGGAACAGATTTTACCTGAGATGAGTAAAGCTAGAGAGACAGCCCATTGGCCAGAGATTCTGTTTGGGACATGATGTCTCAGTGTACTGTTTCCCCACTGTGATGAATAAAGTAAAAGTCATCTTGGCTTGGCTCTGGTGCCCCATTTTTCAGATGATAGCCACTAGATGGCGGGCAAGTAAAGTACTTGGATACTTGATCCATAGACTTTCAGTTCAGTTCAGTTCAGTTGCTCAGTCATGTCCAACTCTTTGTGACCCCATGGACTGCAGCATGCCAGGCTTCCCTGTGCATCACCACCTCCCGGAGCTTACTCAAACTCATGTCTATTGAGTTGGTGATACCATCCAACCATCTCATCCTCTGTTGTCCCCTTCTCCTCCCACCTTCAATCTTTCCCAGCATCAGGGTCTTTTCCAATGAGTCAGTTCTTCACATCAGGTGTTCAAAATATTGGAGTTTCAGCTTCAGTATCAGTCAATCTAATGAATATTCAGGACTGATTTCCTTTAGGATGGACTGGTTGGATCTCATTGCTGTCCAAGGGACTCTCAAGAGTCTTCTCCAACACCACAATTCAAAAGCATCAATTCTTTGGCACTAAGCTTTTTTTATAGTGCAACCCTCACATCCATACATGACTACTGGAAAAACCATAGCTTTGATTTGACAGGCCTTTGTTGGCAACGTAATGTCTCTGCTTTTTAATATGCGGTCTAGGTTGGTCATAACTTTGCTCCAAGTAGACTTTAAGGGAATAATATTACCTGGCATAATGGGGAAGCGGGGGAGGGGGGGAGTGCAGTTTCTTCATCCAATCAGTTGAAAAAGCTTAAGAGCAGGGACTGAGGCTTCCTGAGGATGAAACAATTTAGCCTCAAGACTACAGCCTGAGAAACCCTGCATGAGACTCGACATTGCTGGCCTGCTCTGCAGATTTGGGTCTCTAGAGTGCAACCTGGATTTCCAGCCAGCCGACCTGCCCAAAGGACATCAGAACTGTCAGCACCCACAAGCCCATGATCCACTTCCCTAAAATAAGTCTCTCTCTATTGGCTGTGTTACTCTGGAGAAGCCTAATATACCCCCAGTATGTCACATCTTTCTCTGTCCAATCCAAAAACATTGGCTGAGACACAGTATTATTCCACACCAGATGCTGTGCATTAAAGAAGCTGACAGATAGAGGACACGGCCATTTATTTAGTGCCTTCCACCTGCCAGGTCATGGGTGCTAGGTGTTTTACATCTGTGATCCCCAGCAGTTCTCCCAAGAAACCGCACCAACAAGTGGACCTATATCCATTTTAAAGATAAGGAATTTGAGGCTGAAGGAGACTGCCTGGGCTGGTAGGGCCTGCACTGGAACCCAGCTTGAGTGTAAACTGTGAACATTGGTATGGGGGGAGATGACATGGGGAGAGGAGTTTGGGCACAGGTCCCAGAGAGTTTCCATGCCATGGGGGAGCATGGAAACGTCACACCCTTATTTTCAGTCCTGGGCTTCCCCTTGCACTAGTAGGAGTCTCAATCCATCTGAGGACAACATTACCAGGAACAGAATGATGAACGCAACAGAAAATGAAGTCTGTGAGTGGTTTCCAGGTGGGAGATGTGTAACAGAAAAGCCAGCCTCCTTGTGAGGGTTCGTCTAGCTGTGAGGGAAAAGCTCGAGGACTGTGGCTGAGAAGGAAGGAGCCTCTAGGGCTGGACACAGATGTTTAACGTGACCTTGAAGCTCAGTAGTCATTACACCAGGGAATATGCCAGCACATCGCTACTAACCTCATTCCATACTCACAAATGCAACCTGCTCAGTTCATGTCATTATTCAGAATAATTCACCAATTTTCAGGTGAGGCTTCAATGGCACAGTGAGCCAATTTAATTTCTCAAGATGTGATGATAACAAGTGGGACAACTGGGTGCAAGGAAGTTGTCTAGAATCAGAGCTAGTGTCCGTACCCACACACTGTATTGTTTCCTCATAAAAGGGAAAAAAGGAAGAAAAAAAGGAGAAAATGAAAGAAAAAGAATAAAAGGAGACCCATGATGCTTACTGTATTGCAGCATCTACCTTGGACTGTGAGTAAAGAGAAAACTGCTCAAAGAACCTAATCAGAAAGGTAACTGACAACACACAACATGAAATCAGGGGAATGGATGGGCTCAAGCACAGTGTCCATGTACAAGGAGAGCAGTGGGAGCACAGAGGAGGGCACAGCAAAGGTACGGAGTAGAAGAAGCTATGGAAGCAAGAGGAAGAGAGGAGAGCAGGGTGACAGGGCTCCTGTGGCCTTGCCCAGGACACTGATCAGCAGGTTCAAAGCGTCCATCCTGCTAATGGCAGAATGAGTGGAAGTTACACCTCTCACCGGTGAAATAAAGTAGCCTGGCTGTCCGAGCTGTATTCATCCAACAAGTATCCCCCCAGCACCCACCTGGTCATCAATGCCCTCAGAACAGTGCCGAAAGCAGCCATAGCCTAGGACAGAACTCAGTCTCAGGAGGTAATGGATTGTCCAAGATATAGAATAAATCAGAAGCCAAGTGGGAAGGGACGGACACTAGACACTCATGTACGAGTGGGGATAGAAGACAGGATGCCCATCACCCGCTCAAAGGAACAGAAATGTGAGCCTAGAATTTTCAGGGTTCACTCACTGGCAATTCAGTTGAGAAACAGCTGCTTGATGGTGATGCACTAGGAAGGGGAAAGGCGAGTGTTACTTTGATACAATAAGGTTCTGGACAAGGTGGGGATAAAAGACAGACACAGCCCTGGGCCTATGAAAATTGAGCCAAGAGGTTTGCTCTAGCCACTTTTTTCGTGTATTGTGTTTGCAGCAAACAAATTGACAACGTATCAGCAGCTGCACTGCTCTGTGTACCTCACCTTATCATCACTTATAAGATGGTGAACGTGTTCTGAGCACCTGTGGGGCACCAGACTCCCAGACCGGTGCTTTCCAGACTTTGTGGGCACAAGAACATTTCAGGCAGCAAGAGGGTCTTCAAGGAGCTCACCGTGGGGTGGGCAGGGAGCCAGACTGAAGACAATGGTGACACAAGTGTGATGAGAGCCTTGGCCTCAGGAGCCAGCGGAGGCTGGGATCAGAGGGTCAGGAATGGGCTTCGCCTGGGGGTGGGATAACATAGAATATTATTGTCCCCATTTTCAGACATGGGAACCGAGGATCAGAGAGGGTGAGCATCTTACTCAAGGTCACACTGCTTGGTAGTGGTCCTGACCATTTTTCATCTGTGTGGGTTGAAATGTGAAGGTTTCTGCACTGTTCATAATACCACTCTCTCAATGTTGTCACCTATTTTAGCTCACAATCACCACGTTACACATTCCCTTGGCTCTAGGTCCTCCTTTATTAGATAAATGATCTGCTGAACAAAGTGTAGATTTCCTGTTGGCGCATACAGTCTGTCCACTTTATAAACAATATTTCTGTGCAGGGCATTTTGGCTCTACCGAAACTGATCGTTTACACTGAGTTTGTACTGCATCCACATGCAGGGTAAAGAAAATGGATCACTGGGATCTGTAGTTTTACTTACCTATTTCACACAATCTCAAGCATAATTTTAAATGTAGCCAATAATCACTTAAAAAGAGTAGAAACACTTCTTTCCTAAAGTGACCACTCATGAAAGAGTTCATTCAATGTCAGTACATTCTAGGTAGGAGTCTAAACCCCTTCATAGGGAGTTGTGGAAATTCATCTCCTTAAGATATGGAAATACTTTTTTTTTATAAATACATTTTTACGCTTGCTGGTTCCCTGAGAGACTTAAGCAAGCAATGCCACTTCACTTTTCTGTTTCTGACAAAACAAACAAGCAAAGCAACCCTAACACACAGGTGCATAGACGTATGTAATACACCCAATAGAGGTGTGTCAAATATAAGGCAATGGTATTGGAAATACAAGGGCTTCCCTGGTGGCTCAGCGGTAAAGAATCCACCTGCTAATGCAGGAGACTGGGGTTTGATCCCTGGGTCATGAAGATCCCCTGACAAAGGAAATGGAAACCCACTCCAGTATTCTGGCCTGGGGAATCCCATGGACAGAGAAGCCTGGTGGGTACAGTCCGTGGGATCACAAAAGAATGCGACACGACTTAGGGACTAATCAACAACAATCGAAATACAAATGGAAACCCCTAACTAATCATATATCCAAATTTCTGACCACAGCAGAGGTCTACTGCCCAGGATCAGCTGTAGCCCAGGAAATCAGACAACCAAAGATGCTTTTGTTTTTAAATTACTCTACACTGCTACTGGTCGATTCAGGAGATAAAAGTTTTCAAAAGCATTGCACACCAAGGCAGGACTCAAGGAGCCTATTACAAGTATGTACTTATTCCTATGTCACATCAAGGTCTAACTCACACGCTCTTGAGAAAGAACACCTGTGATGATTTCTATATGGGAAATGCATTTCCCCTGAAAATACTTCATTATTTTGTCTCATTTTGTGACGTGGGACAGGAGGTGTGGAGGAAGCTGTTGCCAAGGAAAGAGCCTACTTCTGAACCTGGTGAACACCGATTTGAGCCCAGTTATCCTGGTCATCGCCTGATGTCCATAGGATGTTTCGATATCAGTTTAAAATGGCGATCCACAGGGAGAGAAAGAGAAATAAGTCACATACAGACTGTCCATACTGTTCATGGGGTTCTCAAGTACCTCAAGGCTATATATTGTCACCCTGCTTGTGTAACTTATATGCAGAGTACATCATGGGAAATGCTGGGTCGCATGAACCACAAGCTGGAATCAAGATTGCTGGGAGAAATATCAATAACCTCAGATATGAAGATGACACCACCCTTGTGACAGAAAGCGAAGAAGAACTAAAGAGCCCCTTGATGAACTTGAAAGAGGAGAGTGAAAAATACACCACCCTTATGGCAGAAAGTGAAGAAGAACTAAAGAGCCTCTTGATGAAAGTAAAAGAAGAGAGTGAAAAAGTTGGCTTAAAACTCAACATTCAGAAAACTACGATCATGGCATCCGGTCCCATCACTTCATGGCAAATAGATGGGGAGACAATGGAAACAGTGAGAGACTTTATTTTTTGGACTTGAAAATCACTGCAGATGTTGACTGCAGCCATGACATTAAAAGACACTTTCTCCTCGGAAGAAAAGCTATGACTAAATTAGACTGCATATTAAAAAGCAGAGACATTACTTTGCCAACAATGGTCCATCTAGTCAAGGCTATGTTTTTTTCCAGTAGTCATGTATGGATGTGAGAGTTGGACTATAAAGAAAACTGAGTGCCCAAGAATTGATGCTTTTGAGCTGTGGTGTTGGAAAAGACTCTTGAGAGTCCCTTGGACTGCAGGGAGATCCAGCCAGTCCATTCTAGAGCAAATCAGTCCCGAATATTCATTGGAAGAACTGATGCTGAAACTGAAACTGCAATACTTTGGGCCACCTGATGAGAAGAACCAGCTCATTGGAAAAGACCCTGACGCTGGGAAAGATTGAAGGCAGGAGGAGAAGGGGACAACAGAGGATGAGATGGTTGGATGGAGTCACCGACGGGATGGACATGAGTTTGAGTAGGATCCGCGAGTTGATAATGGACAGGGAAGCCTGGGGTGCTGCCGTCCATGGGGTCGCCAAGAATCGGATACGACTGAGCAACTGAACTCAACTGAAAACTGTCCAACCGCCATCTGCTACTGAAGTGGTGGGGCATCAGGGGAAAATAACTGTTCTGAGAAAACATGTATCCCACTTGGCTAAAGAGGATTCTGGTCCTGTGACACTAAGGCACACCTGGTTGGTCCTAGAGAGATAGATGTCTTCCTCTGCGTGTCTGTCCCTCTCTCTACCCCTCGCTGTCACACATTCCTCGTCAGGATCAGGTTCTCAACAGCAGGACGCCAATGCAGTGCCTCCCATCCTCCGCCCTTGCAAGAAGCCGGGAGTGGGCGGCGGTCGGCCTCCCATCCTTAGTGTGTGTGGAATAGAAGGGTAAAGACCACCGAGAAGGAAATGGCACCCCACTCCAGTCCTCTTGCCTGGAAAATCCCATGGATGGAGGAGCCTGGTGGGCTGCAGTCCATGGGGTCGCGAACAGTCCAGCACGACTGAGCGAATTCACTTTCACTTTTCACTTTCCTGCATTGGAGAAGGAAATGGCAACCCACTCCAGTGTTCTTGCCTGGAGAATCCTGGGGACGGGAGAGCCTGGTGGGCTGCCGTTTATGGGGTCGCACAGAGTCAGACACGACTGAAGCGACTTAGCAGCAGCAGCAGACCACCGAGAGGAGTCCTCCAGCGTCCTACAGAGCCTACCCGCCCTTCAGGGGTGAGGAGTTGGCGGGCCTGGTTTTGACGTCACAAAGATGGGACATTTACTCCTCCCTTCCTTATAGAAGGACCTTCCTGCGTATTCCCTGGGTTGTAGTGGATTGAGAGGGAGCCTGGAATGGCCTGAAGACAAGTAGGTTCCTCCACGGGGACAATGGCAGTAGGGCGGGGGGGGATTCGGAGAAGAGGAGTTAGTGCCGGGTCCTCTCGACCGCGTGCCCGGAGGTCCTCTCCCAGCAGCTTGGAGGCTAGGAGGGACCATCCTTGCCAGAGTCGCAGGAAGTTTCCTTCCACACAGATGACAGCTGGTGATGGTCGGCTCTTGGGATCGGAAGGCGGGGGCTTCTCCCTGATGCCTGGTAATTTGTGTTGTCGCCTGTCCACGTGAGGAGCAGCTCCTGTTACTTGCATGTTTTTCTACCAATTGTTACTAGTAACACACTAGGAAAGAGTAAAAGCAAACTATTAGAGACACTGGCTGTATTTCTACCGATTGCAATTGGGAGAGCACCACAGCCCTGAAGATCAGACTGCCAGCAAGGTGGTTTTGCACCTTCATTCCACAGAGAGTAGTAGAGAAGTGACAGTGGGGACCTTTGCAGGGGGGAAAACATTTAGGGGGAAATCCCGTCGACAGAAGAGGAAATGATTATCTTTGTGACTAGCTAGTTTCAGGAGAACTGACTTTTAATCACCGTTCCTAGTTATGAGACAGAAAACAAGGAGTTGGATGGTCTGTGTCTGCCCTTTAATGACAAGGAGGAAGGTGTGTACTTGACCTTGTGGTAGGTAAACCCAGGAGTCACTGGGTACTTTGGATGAGTCTTACCGAAGTCGGACGGGGAAGGGTGGTGTTTGCATTAAGTCATTTTGGGGACATGAAAGTCTGCAGAGATTTCTTTACTGTGGCTTTTCTTAACAGCTCAGGTGAAGTTGAACTTTGTCAGCATGGTAAATATGAGCATCTTTCATGCGGGTCCCAGTAGATAAGTATAAAGGCAGAAAGGTTCGAACACCCCTCACCTTTGAAAATTGGATTATGATTGCTTTAAATGTTGTGCTAATTTTTGCTGTAGGACAAGGGTGAATCAGCTATAAGTGTATACATATATCCCCTCCCTCTTGAACTTCTCTTCCACCCCCGAACCCCACCCCTCTAGGTCATTACAGAGCACCAAACTAAGCTTCCTGTGCTATACAGAAGCTTGCCACTAGCTATCTATTTTACACATGGTAATCTGTATATTTCAGTGCTATACTCTCAATTCAATCCATCCTCTCCTTGCCTGCTGTGTCCATAATTCTCTTGTCCATGACTGAGACGCTAATCTTGCCCTGCGAATAGGTTCATCAGTGCCGTTTTTCTAAATTTCACATATGTGTGTTGATGTAGGATATTTGTTTTTCTCTTTCTGATTTATTTCACGCTGTATAACAGGCTCTAGCTTCATCCAATTCACTAGAAATGACTCAAATTCGTTCCCTTTTATAACTGATGAACATTCCATTGTATACATACATGTACCACAACATCTTTATCCATTCATTGACAGACATCTATGTTTCTTCCATGTCATGGATATTGTAGATACTGGTTCAAGGAACATTTGGGTACATGTGTCTTTCTGAATTATAGTTTTCTCAGGGCGTATGTCCAAGAGTGTGATTTCTGGGTCATATGGTAGTTTTATGGGCTTCCGTGGTAGCTCTGCTGGTAGAGAATCCATGTGCAATGTGGGAGAACCCAGTTCAAATCCTGGGTCAGGAAGACCCCCTGGAGAAGGGATAGGCTAGCCACTCCAGTATTTATGGGCTTCCCTGGTGGCTCAGACAATAATGGATCCGCCTGCACTGCGGGAGAGTGGCTTCGGTCCCTGGGTTGGGAAGATCCCCTGGAGGAGGGCATGACAACCCACCTCGGTATTCTTGCCTGGGGAATCCCCATGGGCAGAGTAGCCTGGTGGGCTACAGTCCATGGGGTTGCAAAGAGACGGACACAGCTGAGCAACTAAGCACAGCACTGCACGTGGTAGTTTTATTCCCAGTTTTAAAGGAAACCTCCATACTGTTCTCCATAGTGGCTGTATCAGCTTTCATTCTCACAAACAGTATAGGAGGATTCCCTTTTCTCCACATCCACTCCAACATTTATTGTGCGTAGCTTTCCAATGATGACCATTCTGACCGCTGTGACTAGATACCTAATTGTGGCTCTGATTTGCATTTTTCTGACGATGACTGAGGTTGAGCATCTTTTCATATCTTTGTTGACAGGTTCCATTTTTACTCTGGAAATAATCGACACTTGAACATCACTGTATAGTTCTCAAAAGGTTTTTTTTTTTTTTGGTAATTTAAATGAAGGCAGCAAAAAGGAGTCATTATCGCAGAATAGGATCATCATCCTCTTCAATTCAGGAAACTAAGTCACGCAGACTGTAAGTAACTTGCCCACGGTCACAGAAGGAATAAGTCATGGGACCTTGATTTAAATCTAGGTATCTGTGGCTTCATCACCTCCCAGCTCGGCACCACACGGTGATCGTTTCCGGATCCACACTTCAGGCTCAGCACTCTCTTCCTGACTACAGACTCCCCTAGTCAACTGACAGGGCTGCAGGGAGACTGCACTAAACAAGTGCTGGGCAACTTCTGGGACACCAGAGATGCCTTCACAGGGAAGAGAAGTGAAAGACACACTGGGTCCCACAGGCCTCTACCCACCCCCTGGGGGGAGTGAGGAGCTACAGGAGGTTCTAAAGGGGGCTGTTTCTCTGAGAGACAGGCTGACGGACTGCCGTTCTGCATGCATGTGACAAGAAACACTTGTTCCTTTGAGTTTATTTCTCTTTACGGTTGACAATACATACCACATGGTGAAAATACACAAAGCAGATATGTAAAACCAAGCGGATATATGGATAAGCAGATACATTCCCATTATACCGACAGAATACCTGACAGTAAGACAGCACTTCTTTGTAAAAGGAGAACATTCTCCTAGACTAAAGCAATGAAACAGGAAATTAGTCTTTTTCTTAATTCTTAGCTTCATTCCCCCATCACAGATGAGGCATCATGGGCACAGAGAAGTTAGGTCAGCTCCCCCAAGTCATTGTGATAGTACGTGTTTGAGTCCCCCAGGCAAGGAATATTCAACATGTCCAAACTGCACCCATCCCCCCCAACCCCGCTCCCCACACAGCTGCACCTCCTTTACTGTCCCCTGACTCAGTGCAAGGCAGCCTTGTCCCCAGCTGCTTAGGCCAGAGATGCTTAAAGCCATCCTTGCCTGCTACCACTCTCTCACCACACTCTCAATCATCAACCCTCACCTCTCGGCCTCCTAAGTCTAAGTAAGATATTGTTCCTTCTCTCCATCAGCACAGTGAGTTCCTTAGGCCAGGTCACCCTCATCTCTCTCCTTGACAAGCACCAATAATCCTGATGCTTTCCAACACATGGTCTGTCCTGCTGCCTGAGGAAGGGAAGCTTTCTTCAGTGCAATCTGGACATGACACCCCTGCTCAAAACTCTGCACAGGCTGCCTGCTGCTCTTAGGATACTGTCCAGCCTCCTGGACTAGGCACAGCAGGTCTTGTCTTCCCCCAAATGCCCGATCTTCACCAGACACCCTCCTTCTGCTCCATGCCCCCACTTGATATTCCAACCACCCAGACCTCTTTCTGTTCATCAGATGGCCGGTGTGCTCACACTCCTACTCCCTAGCCACCCCCTCCGCCCCCTCTCTCGTCCCTCCCCACCAACCGATTTCACAATCTCACTCCTGCCTTTGCCTCCATCTTACATGCCCTTCCTCCCTCTTCATCTGCCTGATTCCTTCTTAGGTTCAGCTGCCAGGCTGTGTAGATCAGTTTCCTGTTTTTCCTGAGGAGAACCTGGGAGAAAAGTCACAGTTAACAGTTTTGATATTTTTACCAAATGGAAGGTGGTGGAGATTTCACTATGAATCCCCACTGCACGATAAGCTGATGAGAAACGCAATCTGATGGCAGAGTTTGTCTGCGAAAGGCTTCCTTGCTAAGAATAGGATACAGACAGAAAAGCTCTCTTCTTGCTGTATATGGGCCTGTTGTTGTCTTTGAATATGGCCTTTTGAATTTGGTCACAGTATTGGAAGCATAAAGGGATCCAGGGTGACCACCTGCTTCACAGTGAGGAGGGATAAGCCGAAGCATGGGAATTTCAAAATGTCACTTTATGGTGTCTGTGACCCAGTACATGGAACAGGACTTGAGCTGCCCTACCCATGCACTGTATGTTGATGAGATTTTCACTATTTTTCACTCTATTGTTTTGAGTTCCTGTTAGGACAAGATGAAGTATATTGACACGTCCTCCCTATGCAGGGGTTTGATTTACTAATCCCTGTGGTCATCAGGGAGGCAAGGATGAGCTGCCTGCTCAGTATGGGGACCCTCCTAGGGAATGTCACAGCACCTTCTTGCAACTCCTCAGGTGTCTCCACCAGGTGCCATCAACCCATGGAAGAAACTGCCAGTTCCTGTGATGGCCAGTGGAGGGAGCGACCCCACTGCTGCTTCTACTTGCTACAGATTCAACTGTGATGACTGACTTCCTTCACTACAACTCCTCTGAGCAGAACACACCTAAATATGAAATGAAGTATGTGCCTGTGGTATGTAAAGCCAAGTAAATGGTTGGACATGGCACCAGTTCCACCACCCCACCCCAAGGCCCACCCCAGGCAGAGGATGGAATAGACTTTCAGGGGCTCTGGCTAGCCTCCCTCCCCACTGATGTGTCCATAACGGGGAGCGGGGGGCAGTGTAAATGACTCACCTTGAGCCTGCTTATGGAGCTTGTGGGAGCCAGGTATGTGTGGTTTTATTCCCCTCAGACCCACAGGGGTATGGATGAACCCCAGCCTTCTCACAGACAAGTAAGCAAGCTGAAAGAGCTTAGGTGGCTGATGCAGTAAAAGCTGGATCTGGGAGTCATGCCCTAGTTTCTCTTGAGTGCAAAGCCACTCTTCTCTGCAGTCACAACAAAACGCATGGCTTGTGTTTCAGTTACTGAGATGCAGATGTTGTTCCATGAGAGGAGAGCCATCAGTGTCCCAATCTCCTGTCCGCTTGTGAAACGCAGGTACCCAGTAGGGCAAAGCCACCCTGAAAGGTTCTAAGCCCCTTTGTGTGCGCCTTAGGAGGAGCTGCCTTACAGCCAAGAAACTGGAGTCCACTGGTAGGAAAGGGTTGCTCCAGAGGCAACACCAAGCAGGACTTTAACTTCCCTGGCGGGGAGGCACTCTGCCATATCAGAGAGGCTTTGCAACCAGCCCCCACCCCAGTTATGTCTCCACCAGTCTCACTCTATTTATCAGGTATAAGGAATCGGGAGGCACGCCAAAGTACAGGAAGGGTTTTTAGTGGCTGCAAGACAGCGCTGGAGATGACCCAGCTGCCATGGTGCTCTGGAGACAACTGGGAATGAAAGTCTGTCTGGCTCCACCTGTGTCCAGGTCTGTGCTCTTCTGCTCATGTGTGTGTAAACTGTGGAAGGTCAAAGTGCCACCTCAAGAAATCTCCCCATCCCCCCGAGAATGTGTCCTAACTAGGGACCCACACCACATCCCACCCCTGGACATATGGCAGGGGTCAGATGCTCTCTTCTGTGTTCCCAGAGTTCTATAACTTAAATCCTGCCATCGCTTTTCTCACACAGCACGTGGCAGTCATCTGCTTGCAGGGGACAGTTCCGATCATCCCTAACCAATCCAGCCACAGTTGGAGGAGACATAGCATCTGGTCCCTGCTTAGAACTACTTCCTCAGTGAATGAAGGACCGGGACTCAAGGTAAATTCTCAGTCAATAAAGCGTAGCTCTTCGTGGACCAGTTACTTTTGTGTTAATAATGACACAGGAGAATGGAGTAAGCAGGACATCTGTGGAATCAGATTCTCTTCCCTTTGGGGGTGGGGATTGGAGTGCATGTTTCCTATGACCCCTAATTCTGGAAACTCCTGACCAAAGAGGCTGCAAGGTTCATTACACACATGTGGGTCACACTGTTGCCTCATCAGCCACAGTTGTAGCCTCACAGTGGAACTGGGGTCAAGATCCTGAGAGCACCATTCAGGTCACTTAACGTTTCCGAAGGACCAAGTGGCAATGTAGGCCCCGCAACTATGTGTCCAGACGATGGACAGTTGAATGACATCAGGCTGCTAGTGGAGTCTCTGACACTGTGCCTGGAGCACAGGCGTCTATGGAGACGGGGACACCAGTACAGGTAGGAAAGGCGTGTCGAGTCCAGGGGAGGCCGTCAGCCTCACTCGGAGCTGCCCCTCGTGCATCCTCCTCACTCCTTGCTTGCCCCACCTCAGCTGTCTCTGCTCTTTCCCCCTGTCCTGCCTCTGCCTCCCTCACAGGCCTGGCACAGGCATGTCCATCAGCACCTATGACCCCTGCTTGTCCCTGTTGGTTCGCCAACAGAGCAGACGCTTACCCAGTGCTGCGGTATCTAGTCCCCGCTTTCTGTTCAACTCTCACTCCCTGCTCCCGGCTGCCCTGGCCACCTGGCAGTGTCTGCCCCCTGCATTTATCCCCACTGTTCCCTCTTCTGCCATATCCTGACCCCAGATGTCTGCTGTGCTGACTCCTT
Source organism: Bos indicus x Bos taurus (assembly GCF_003369695.1). NCBI lineage: Eukaryota > Metazoa > Chordata > Mammalia > Artiodactyla > Bovidae > Bos > Bos indicus x Bos taurus. Next base: position 53,325,597 of record NC_040105.1, read on the forward strand.
TCCCCCTTCACATCTTTGTTAAAATATGAGCTCCTTAATGAAGCCCGCACTGGTTGCTCTGTTCAACACTGTGACTTGCAGCTTTCCCCCTTGCTGCCCACAGTACCAGTCCCTTACAGGACTTACATGTATCTGATCACAGCACCACCGTCTTCTAACACACTGTAGAATGTCCTGGATTGTTTTGAGTTAGGGTGCCTCCTACCCCTACCCCTTCCCCTTTGGGGAGAGTAACTCCAGCACAGGGATTTCTGTGGGCTGGCCACTTGTATCCACCACAGAGAGCCAGGAAAAACCTCGATGAGTATGTGCTGCCAGAAGCAATGTGCCTGCCTCCCTGCTACCCCTGTGAGACCCCTGGGGGTCCTGTTCTTCTCGTCCTTGGGGCAGGACCTCCCTCCACGCAGGGAGAGGGCTTCAAGTTGCAGCTGCCTCAGTTTCAGCCACACCTCCAGCCCAGCGGCTCCGTGACCTGGGACTCAGGACTCACCTGGCTTCACTTCAAAGTGTAAACGCCTGTCTTTAAAGGAATGTAGGTATTTTCAATGTTTAGACTTTACTTTGGGCCTCAAGTTTTTTGGCACCCACATTGAGTACGAATTGTTGTGGCTTCTGAAACACAAGTTCACAATTTTTGATGAATTTGGTTGTGCCAATGGAAACAACGTGAAACATACTGGAGTGTGAAGTCAAGTGGGCCTTAGGAAACATTACTGTGAACAAAGCTGGTGGAGTTGACGGAATCCTGGCTATTTCAAATGCTAAAAGATGACACTGTTAAAGTGCTGCACTCAATATGCCAGCAAATTTGCTAAACTCCGCAGTGGCCACAGGACTGGAAAGGTCAGTTTTCATTCCAATCCTAAAGAAGGGTCATGGCCAAGGAATGTTCAAACGACTGCACAACTGCACCCATTTCAGATGCTAGCCAGGTCATTCTCAAAATCCATCACGTTAGGATTCAATGATATGTGAACAGACAAGTACCAGATGTACAACGTAGATTCCGAAAAGGCAGAGGAACCAGAGATCCAACTGCCAACATCCATTGGATCGTAGAAAATGCAAAGGAATTCCGGGAAACAATTCGTTGACTACGCTTCACGACCTAGATAATCATGATGGTGTGATCACTCACCTAGAGCCAGACATCCTGGAATGTGAAGTCAAGTGGGCCTTAGAAAGCATCACTATGAACAAAGCTAGTGGAGTTGATGGAATTCCAGTTGAGCTATTTCAAATCCTAAAAATGATGCTGTGAAAGTGTTGCTTTCAATATGTAAGCAAATTTGGAAATCTCAGCAGTGGCCACAGGACTGGAAAAGGTCAGTTTTCATTCCAATCCCAAAGAAAGGCAATGCTAAAGAATGCTCAAACTACCACACAATTGCACTCATCTCACACGCTAGTAAAGTAATGCTCAAAATTCTCCAAGCCAGGTTTGAGCAATACGTGAACTGCGAACTTCCAGATGTACAAGCTGGTTTTAGAAAAGGCAGAGAAACCAGAGATCAAATTGCCAACATCCACTGCATCATTGAAAAAGCAAGAGAGTTCCAGACAAACATCTATTTCTGCTTTATTGACTATGCCAAAGCCTTTGACTGTGTGGATCACAATAAACTAGAAAATTCTGAAAGAGATGGGAATACCAGACCACCTGACCTGCCTCTTGAGAAACGTGCATGCAGGTCAGGAAGCAACGGTTAGAACTGAACATGGAACAACAGACTGGTTCCAAATAGGAAAAGGAGTACATCAAGGCTGTATATTGTCACCCTGCTTATTTAACTTATATGCAGAGTACATCATGAGAAACAATGGGCTGGAGGAAGCACAAGCTGGGATCAGGATTGCCAGGAGAAATATCAATAACCTCAGATATGCAGATGACACCACCCTTATTGCAGAAGGTGAAGAAGAACTAAAGAGCCTCTTGATGAAAGTGAAAGAGGAGAGTGAAAAATTTGGCTCAAAGCTCAACATTCAGAAAACTAAGATGATGGCATCTGGTCCCATCATCTCATGGGAAATAGATGGGAAATCAGGGGAAACAGTGACAGACTTTATTTTTTTGGGCTCCAAAATCACTTCAGATGGTCACTGCAGCCATGAAAGTAAAAGATGCTTACTCTTTGGAAGGAAAGTTTTGACCAAACTAGACAGCATCTTAAAAAGCAGAGACATTACTTTGTCAACAAGGGTCCATCTAGTCAAGGCTATGGTTTTTCCAGTGGTCATGTATGGATATGAGAGTTGGACTATAAAGAAAGCTGAGTGCCAAAGAATTGGTGCATTTGAGCTGTGGTGTTGAAGAAGACTCTTGAGAGTCCTTTGGACTGCAAGGAGATCCAACCAGTCCATCCTAAAGGAAATCATTCCTGGGTGTTCATTGGAAGGACTGATGTTGAAGCTGAAAATCCAATATTGTGGCTACCTGATGTGAAGAGCCGACTCATTGGAAAAGACCCTGCTGCTGGGGAAGATTGAGGGCAGGAGGAAAAGGGACCAACAGAGGATGAGATGGTTGGATGGCATCATTGCCTCAATGGACACGGGTTTGAGCAAACTCTGGGATATAGTGAAGGACAGGAAAACCTGGCATGCTGCAGTCCACAAGGTTTTAAAGAGTCAGACACGACTGAGCCACTGAACAACAATGTGAAATGTTTCAATCCCTGATAGCTCAGCTGTGAAAGAATCCTCCTGCAATGCAGGAGACCCTGGTCTGAGTCCTGGGTTGGGAAGATCCGCTGGAGAGGGGATGGGCTACTCACTCCAGTATTCTTGGGCTTCCCTTATGGCTCACCTGGTAAAGAATCCGCCTGCAATGCAGGAGACCTGGGTCTGATCCTTGTGTTGGGAAGATTACCCTGGAGAATGGAAAGGTTATGGAAGGGAAAGGAAGGGACCTCACACTATGGGTCACAAAACCCAAATATCGATGATACACTCGACCAGATATGGACCAAGGAAATAGCAGCTGGCAGACCTCACTGCACTGGACACGCAACACCAAACAATCCACCAAACTGAAACTCTAGAGACTCAATAAATGAGGCAAGACACATGAAATCAGCTGAGATGAAATTCGAATACAGGCCGACATGTATTTTAGCAACTTCATAAGCTGCCATGGAGAAATCCAACTGCACAGAGCACTGGTATGGTGAACGCATACAGCTCTTTCACAGTGTTCCATGCAGCCACCACAAAGAAACCTCAGACCTTGGTACCCCTGCATCCTACAAACCCCAAAGTTCAGAGCCTAAGGGATAGTAACCCCTCAAGGGTTCAGCACCCTCAATCCCTGGTTCACAGACTTATCTCCAGGTCAGAGATGGCACACTCAGGGTGCAGAGCCAGCTATGGGTCAGATACCTCCCATGCTTTGACAAATACACTTTGTGATGTCACAACCAAGGGTATGGACACCTAGGGTATTCACGTCCCCTGAAATCCCTACGTGGATCAATCCTAGTTGTGGACTTGAAGCTCTTCTAAGGAACTGGACACAAGGTGTCCAGCCTCCTGCCAAGACCTCCCACCCTACAAATGGTACCCAGATGCCAGTAAAGGCACTTTCACTCCCCTGCCCCACTGAGGCCAGTGTGAACTGGTGAAACACCTTTGCAGGGGTCTGTGGCAGCACCCATCAGAATTTACATTCCATCCTGCCCTCACCCTCAGCAGCATTTGCCTTCATGAAAGAGGGACAAGTGTCAGTCCTATTCTGTGATGCCTCCTTGGCGTTTAGAACAGCGTCAGGCACATGCGCATAGTAGGTACTCCACAGATGTGTGTTTAGCCAAGGAAGTCTTTGATCCAGCGGTCTCCCTGCTATGAATGTGACTTAAGGAAATATTCCCACATGCTCAGAGATGTGTGTACAATGACAGCAAATTTCTAGGGGAAACTCTAGTGCCCATTGATAGTCAGCGACCATTTACTTAAATTTTCATTAATTTCATTCAACTGGTTTTGTCATTTTCAGTGTACAAATCTTACATCTCCTTGGTTAAACTAATTCCTAAGTTCTTTTTATATTGTAACTGGAATTTTCTTACTTATTAGAAGTATTCACCACTAGTATGGAAATACAGTTGAGTTTTATATACTGAAGCTGGTGATGATTTCACGGGTGCGTACACAGCTTTTTACATGTCACACATACCACAATAAAGTGGTTTAAGAAAATAAAAATGAAAGCAAAGTAATGGTATGCCCAAATTAAAAAAAAAAATTCAGGGAATGTGTTGGTAGAACTGGCTTACAAGAAAAACTAAAGGAAGTTCGTCATGCTACAATAAGTGAATTCAGAGGTTAATCTGAATCCATGTGAAAAAGCAAAGAGCACAGGTAAAGGTAATTATATGAAGAAAAATTCTTTATGGACACATATTTCCCTCCTTTCTTCCTGTATTTAAAAAGCAACTGTCTAAAACAATATCACATAATTTATTGTTGTGAAAGCAGTAGTTGCTCAGTCATGTCTGACTCTTGGCAACCCCGTGACTGTAGCCTGCCAGGCTCCTCTGTCCATGGGATTCTCCAGGCAAGACTACCAGAGTGGTTAGCCATTCCCTTCTCCAGGGGATCTTCCTGACCAAAGGATTGAACCTGGGTCTCCTATATTGCAGGCAGATTCTTTACTGTCTGAGCCACCAGAGAAGCCCAACTATTGTTGGGCCAAGAACATATGGCATGTAATATATTTGCAGTAGCAGCACAAAGGAGGTGGTTTGTATCAAAGTTGTATTAGGTAAGGAAACAAATTTGGATGGTGTGAAATCCATACAAACACATGCAAAGTATCACAAATCATGACTAAGAGGGTGAATATAACAGAAGTTATAGATACCTGATATCCTGCCATATATCAGCTTTTCATCACATAACATTATATATAATGGAATAATAATAAGAATGTATTAATGGGCTTACCCTTTATAGATTTATTATATATGTGACAATATGAGGAAAAGAGGGAAACCTGAATAGAGCGATATAGGAGTAATGTTTCTGTATCTCATTAGCATTTGTGTAAATTTCAAGCTGATTGTGATAAAGTAAGATGTTTATGGTGGCATACAGCTAAGGCAACAACTTAAAAGTAGTGGAAAATCAGTAAAGGGTTTAAAATGCTACATTAGAAAATATCCATTGGATGGAAAAGAAAGCAGTAAAATGAGAACCATAGAACAAAATGACATGAGACAGAAATATACATTGGCAGATGTAAGTCTGTATCAACATTAAATGTAAATAGATAAAACAATCCAACCAAAAGGCAGACATTAAGAGAACAGTTAAAAAAAATCCATGTGTATGTGGTCTACAGAGGACACAGTTTAGATTCTAAGATACACAAATTACCATGTATGTGTGTGTGTGTTCAGTCGCTCAGTCGTGTTTAACTCTCTGGGGCCCCATGGACTGTAAACTGCCAGGAACCCTCTTCATGGACTTTTCTAGGCAAGAATACTGGAGCGGGTTGCTATTTCCTTCTCCAGGGGATCTTCCAGAGCAAGAGATTGAACCTGAGTCTCCTGCATTGGCAGATGTGTTCTTTACCACTAGCGCCACCTGGGAAGCCTTATATGACCCAGCAATTCTACTCCTAGCCAGTTATCCCAAGAGAAATGAAAACATGCTCAGACAGTGGGCTGCACTCAAATATTCCACACGTGTATTCCTAATAGCTAAACGTAGAAACAACCCAGTTATTCAACAACTGGTATACAGATGAAAGAAAAACAAAAGAGTATACGTGTACAAAGGAATATGACACAATAATAAAAAAATAAAAGTAACTACTAATGCATGTAAGAGCAAGGATGCATCTCAACTGTGCAAATGAGAGAAACCAGACACAGAAGGCTACATATTGTATGATTTCATGTAAATGGATTTCTGGAAACGGCACAACTGTTGGCACAGAAATGTATCTGTGGTTTCCAGGGTAGAGGAGTGGAGGAAGGAGTCGGACGGCAAATACCCCAAGGGAGCATTTTTGAACATTGAGACGTTTTCTACGTTTTGATTGTGGTAACATTTACACCACGGTATACATTTGTCAAACATCTACAAATGGTAATACGTTTAAGTGTTGGCTTTTATTGTATATAAATTATACCACAATACTTTTTTTAAAGGAAAAGGAAATTTTAAGTATTTAAATACTGGATATTGTATCCATATAGACCATGAGCTCAAAAACATAACAATCTAATGTGGAATTCTTCCCAGACCTGGACAACTTCCAGAATTCACCATGACAGTTTTGTACTTTATGACAGGAAACTTGGTCTTAACCATGTTTACGATTCCCTCTCCCTCACCTCAAGTCCAAATTCTTGCTGAGTTCTGTCCATTTCACTTTGTAAACGTCTAATGCATCTACTTTCTCTAAAACATCTACTTCTGTGTCATTGACTACGCTAAGACCTCTGACTGAGTGGATCACAACAAATAGAGAAAATTCTTAAACAGAGGGCAGTGCCAGACTACTCGACCTGTCTCCTTAGAAACCTGTATGGGGGCCAAGAAGCACCCGTTAGAACCAGAGTAGGAACAAATGACTGCTTCATAATTGGGGAAGGAGAACAGGAAGGCCATGTATTGTCATGCTGCTTATTTAACTTATACGCAGAGTACATCATGCAAAACGCTGGACTGGATGACTCAAAAGCTGAATGAAGATTGCTGGGAGAAATCTCGACAAGCTCAGATACACAGATGACACCACTCTAATGGCAGAAAGTGAAGAGCGACTAAAGAACCTTAGGATACGGGTGAAAGAGGAGAGTGAAAAAACTGGCTTAAAACTCAACTATTAAAACACTAAGATCATGGCATCTGGTCCTATCACTTCATGGCAAAAAGAAGTGGGGTAAGTGGAAGCAGCCCATCCTAAAGGAGATCAGTCCTGGGTGTTCATTGGAAGGGCTGATGTTGAAGCTGAAACTCCAATACTTTGGCCACCTAATGCGAAGAACTGACTCATTTGAAAAGACCCTAATGCTGGCAAAAATTGAGGGCAGGAGAAGGGGATGACTGAGGATGAGATGGTTGGATGGCATCACTGACTCAATGGACATGAGTTTGGGTGAACTCCGGGAGTTGGTGATGGACAGGGAGGCCTGGCGTGCTTCGGTTCAAGGGGTCACAAAGGGTCGGACATAGCTGAGCGACTGAACTGAACTGAACTGAAGTGGAAGCAGTGACAGATTTCATTTTCTTGGGCTCGAAAATCACTGCAAATGGTGATTGCAGCCATGAAATTAAAAGACGCTTGCTCCTTGGAAGGAAAGTTATGACAAACCTAGCTTACATGAATTCTCAGGCACTTCAGTAGTGTCGGCTCTTTACGACCCCATGGACAGGGGCCCACCAGGCTCCTCTGTCCAGGGTATTCTCGAGATGAGAATACTGGAGTAAGTTGCCATGCCCTCCTCCAGGGGATCTTCCTGACCCAGGGATTGAACCCATATCTCCTAAGTGTGCTGCATAACAGACAGATTCTTTACCGCTGAGCCCCCACGGAAGACCATGACAAACCTAGACACCATATTAAAAAGCAGAGCCTTCACTTTGCTGACAAAGGTCTGTAGAGTCAAAACTATGGTTTTTCCAGTAGCGATGTACAGATGTGTGAGTTGGGTCATTAAGAAGGCTGAGTGCCAGAGAATTGATGCTTTCGAACTGTGGTGCTAGAGATGAGCCTTGAGAATCCCTTGGACAGCAAAGAGAACAAACCCGCCAATCCTAAAGGAAATGAACTCTGAATACTCACTGGAAGGACTGATGCCGAAGCTGCAATACTTTGGCCACCTGATGCGAATAGCTGACTCATTGGAAAGGACACTGATGCAAAAAGATTGAAGGCAGGAGGAGAAGGGGGCGACAGAGGATGAGATGATTAGATAGCATCACCAACCCAATGGACATTAATTTGATCAAACTCAGGGAGATAGTGGAGGACAGAGGAGCCTGGCATGCTGCAGGCCATGGGTAGTAAATAGTTGGACACGACTGAGCGACTGAACAACCACCACCACCTCCACCTTACCTTTGAGCTTCCCTAAGCTTCCAGACCCCAATCTCAGCAGGGCGAAGAAGCTTTCTGTGTCTGTCAGTGGTAAAGGCTGAGACTTCTGTCTTCACACACTCAGTGCCCCCTGCTTAGGGCTGATGGTGGGTCCTTAGAATGCTCTTCACACCCTCCCAGAGCTCAGACCAGGGAGCCTTCTCATGACAGTAATGGAGCACCTATCCAGGTACAGATATGGGATTTGGAGCTGTTTACCCCCCTCTCCATGTGCTTTCTCCCTTTACATTCATTTGCACATTTCTTCTTGAGTCACCAAATCCAACTCTGCTCATCCCCACCTGGTAACTGTAACAAGCTGCACCTGCATCTCTATCAGGGCGGGTGCACGTACCCCCTGCACTATGTATTTTCCTTCTCTCCCTTCAGAATCTCTAGACTCCCAGACACCACCCTCAAAAGGGGCAGTGATGCAGGGGAGGTTGTGACTCTCATCCACAGCCTGGGTCAAAGCACGACTGTGTTATATATAACCTCTTTCACTCTTAGAATGAACCTTATCTTCTAGCTTTCCTCCTGCTTCTTGGCCACCCTGCTCACCGTTTTGCTTTGCTTTTCCCGTAGGTCCATTCCCTGTGTTTCTCCTTTGCACTTCTTTTCTTTTTATGTGTCTGTCTGGTCCACCAGTGTGATATTCCCATCATCCACCTCACATCACTGGTCTTGTTATTTCAAGCATTGCAGACACGTCCTGAGACATGCTAGTAATCAATGTGTGTGTACTCAATGAAGGGATATTTTTAATGAGTGACAGGAAAAGCATCTCCTCCATGTAGGAGTCGGTATATAGGCGTCATATTTGTAGCACCATACATAGTCTTGTGTGTTGTTCCAGACACTGTAGGAGTGTGACTCTGTCTTGGTGCCCTGGTGCCCTTGCATGTCCCCACTTAGGCTACATAGACAAGGCTAAACTGCAGGCTGGCTTGAAACTTGTCAGAGAACCTCCTGATTGCTCTTGCAGCAACGGGAGATAAGCAGCCTGATGAAGAGCTGCTATGAGGCCATTTCTCACCTGCCTCCTCATCCAGCTGGAGGTGACACAAAGTTGTTACTCATCCACCTCTGGTTTCAGTTGAACATAGGATGGTCTCCCTAGCCCCAGCTGAGAGTACAGCTGTGGACTGCAGAGCTGCTCAATGCCATAGGGCACAACTGCGGGGTCCTTCCTGGCACAGACCCACCACCTGTAGTGCCTTTACTGAGGCCTTCCAATTCAGTGGCAAACCGTGGGACTAGGGACAAGGCAACTGACACCAGGGTCATATTGCTTCTGCACTGTCTGTAAGGTAGAATCTGAATCCATTCGGGTTCATTGTCTCCTTACTGGCCAAGCCCGTAGAAAGTGACAAGCCAAACTAACAACTGCAGTGGTGCCCTGAGGCCCTGTAGCTCCTGCGCTGTGACTTAGGGACTGGCTGCCTGACTACGTGACACAGTCTGGTGTTGAGTTGTGTGATGTTGCGTGACTAGAATATTGGCTTATTTTCTTTGTCATCACACACAGCAAGGAGCACGGTTTTCACTACATATTATGACTTAGCGTAGCCTTGTCAGTCCTCATTAGCAAACCAACCTTCGAATGGATGCCATGTCTGATACCAGCTATTGAATCTGCTATTGAATCAACATATTTATTTAGACAAAATATGTTTCTCAAGTCCAGTTCATTTTAAAAGTTAACATTATAGCCTACTTGAAATTCAAAATCTGTATCACTTGTGAGAGAATTGTAATTGTAAAGGTAAATGTTTAAATGAAAAATTGGAGTAGAATAAGCCAAATCCATTTGCAATGTAATGCCTACTTCACATGTTAACTTGTTTATTCTTCATAACAAATATTTAGTGTAAAATTGTAATTTCCATTTTAGAAATGGGGAAACAGATCCAAAGGATGTAAATACCTTTCTCACCTTCACTCAGTATGTGTCAGAGCCAGTACTGATACTCTGAGTTATGTCACGTGCTGTGCTTAGTCGCTCAGTCGTGTCTGACTCTTTGTGACCCCAGGGACTGTAGTCCGTCAGGCACTTCTATCCATGGGGATTCTTCAGGCAAGAATACTGGAGTGGGTTGCCGTGGCCTCCTCCAGGGGATCTTCCCAACACAGGGATCAAACCCAGGTCTCCAGCAGTGCAGGCGGATTCTTTACTGTCTGAGCCACCAGGGAAGCCCAGTTATGTCAGGTCATAGCCAATAAGGAGACAGAGCAGATAAGACTCAAGTCATTTTGTCTCACGAAGTTCCCCTATTCCTTTCCCTTTTCTTCTAGCTAGGATCTAATCTTGTCAGACAGCTCCATGACCTAGGGGCTTTTTCACATACTTTTTGGTAAGTTGGGATACTCTTATTTAAGTCTCATGGTAGATTTCAATCTCCCATTTTCAAACCTTTTGGACCCGGATTTTCATACTTCTGTAAGGGCACAACAGCTGCTATTTATAATCCCCTGTTATTTGCTAAGCAGAGTGAAGTCTGAATAGGTCCTTCGTTGCAGAAATATATTTTTTTGGTGCATGAGGATGCAGATGGGGGCTCAGAGATGTAAGCGTTTTGTTATTATGTTAATAATAAGGATACAAGGGAGGAATCAGACAGCTGGAGGACTTCCCTGTAGCTCAAATGGTAAAGAATCTGCAGGAGACCAGGGTTCGATCCCTGGGCTGGGAAGATCCTCTGGAGAAGGGAATGGCAATCCACTCCAGTATTCTTGCCTGGAGAATTCCATGGACAGAGAAGCCTGGCAGGCTACAGTTCATGGGGTCGCAAAGAGTTGGACATGACTCACTGATTCACACATACACACACACACACACACACACACAACTGGAGGGCTTCTGAGATCTGGTGACTATCAAGCCAATGGAGGACATCATGGAGAAGAAAAGATGTTTGTGGCTGTTCTCTCCCTGCACCCAAAAAAACTTGGAAGGCAAGTCAGAAATGTGTGAAAGATATGCTGTGCCATTTGCCATGCAATTTGACAGCAGTTCTTTTCCTGTCTCCCTACAACCTTTAACAATGGCTTTGGCATTCCATTTCTCTATAGGACAATACAAATATATTAAGTTTTTAAAAATGTTTCCCTGTCAATGATTTCATCAGGGACACTGTATAAGATTTGGGTGGCACATTTTGTAAACCCATTTATTCAAGAGAAGACCAAAGGCTTTTATGAATTTTTTGTGTGTGGGTATATATATGTATGTATATGCATTAACATGTAGATTACACCTAAAGAATATGTTATGACCCAATTTTTTTAATCCTAGAAGTGCAAGGGTGGTTTACATGTATAAGGTTACCAATGCAATTCACATTAGTAGAAAAATGGAGGGAAAACAATTCTATGACCATCACAATTGATGCAATATAAGTGTTTGATGAAAATTAATCGATATTCAAGACAGCAAACTAGGAATAGAATGGAGCTTACTCTGATAAAGTATATCTACAAAAAAGCAACATAAACAGGTTGAAATGGAGAAGATTTTTCATTTCCTATTGGGAAAAAAGCCGATTATCCCCTGCTTTTTTGAAGACTATTCTGGCCAGGTTTGTTCAATGCTGCAAAATGAGAACAGGTTTAAGGTTTAAGCCAGTAGAAACTGTTGATATTCAAATATAATAGTATATTTTGAAAAGCAAAAATAATCTAGATCTAAATTTGTGGAATTAATATGCATATTTAGAGGAATTGTTGGACAGAAAATCTATATATGACATTCTATCTCTACATACATCCTCAACTAGACAATAAAAATCACAAACCATGAATTTTCAATAACATTAAATACCCAGGGATAAATTTAACAAAAAATGTGCAAGTAGAAAATGAAACTTTATTGACCAAACTTTAATAGTCAAATACAGAACATAAGAGCAGCATAGATGGTTTCAGTTTATCTTCTTTCAAGCAAATGGTTGCCCTTCACCTATAATACAAACATTAAAAAAGTTACTTAGCAGAACTTTATTTTGATGACAGGAGAGGTATACAAAGTTCACTGCAGTTGTAGTTTTATAAAATGGACTAAAACAGGAACACTAAGGGCGACCTTCGGCTTACCTTCATTTAATCCTCTCTAGAGATTTTATAGACTTTTCAGGCACAATACCAGTATTTTTAAAAACACACTACTCTTCCTAGTTATACAAGAAAAGAAGGACACTGAGTTCAGAACAAATAAAATCAATGGAACCTATCAGAAGGTAGTTTTCAGTAGAAGGCAAAACTGTGTACACATTCAGTAAAATATCTAACAACAAAAAGCACCCTAAGGAGAACAAAATACACAAAAACTGAAACAAAAAATCCCAAAAAAGTATCATTTAAATGCGTTGGTTTGAAATAATATTCCAAATATAGGATAGCTAAACAGTTGTTCTCTCTGTTACTGCTTAAGTAAATAAAAAGGCCAGTATTACATTTGTTTCTTCTCTGCTGTCGAAAACTGTAGACATTTTCATTTGTTCTACTTTATCCCTGATATGGTGGTTTTAACTCGGTTAAACATTTGCCCCTTTTTTACCTGTGGCCCTCATGTAATTCTAAATGTTTCTTTTCACCCTGGAAAGCATTCCAGTTGGTATAATACATTATATGCTGACACTAATTTTAAGTCCTTACTATCACTGGCGACATGGTGACATCAAAATGTGAAGCAGAAATAGGTATGTTTCTCGCAGCCACACCAAAAAAAAAAAAAAGGAGAGAAGAAAAGGGAGAGCAAGAGGGACTATGAGTGAGAGAGAAAAGCAAGTAAGAAGAGAGAAAGAAAATCTGGAAAAGCAGATTTTTTTGTTTCTAAATGATAATGGCTTTTGAGAGAAAACTCTGACCAATTTCAAAAGTTCATCCACGGTATTTGTGATGTTTAGTTATTTAGTTACTGTGAGGTATATTAAATAATATTTGTTTTTCTACCCTACTAGCCATTTCATCAATATTCTGAAAATATTTGAGTTCCAGATTATACTCTGCTTTAATTCTGTAATATACTAACTGTTAGTGTCTTGTTCATATTTCTGAGTACTTGGGCTTTGTCCATTTGCTTCACAATGATGTAACCTAGAGGAATGGACTGGCAGTTTGGGGTTGGCAGATACAAACCATTACATTCAGAATGGATAAACAACAAGGTCCTACTATACAGCACAGGGAACTAATGTCCAATCTCCTGTGATAAATCACAATGGAAAAGAATATTAAAAAATGTGTTTGTGTATATATATATATATTAAAAATTATGTAAGCTAGCACATTGTCTTTATTTATTAGTTGAGTTTATTTTCCTCTTCCTAACACTTCATACCTGTCTTTTAATAAATATCTTTTTCTTTTTCCCTTAGGTTTATTCTGTTGCTCTTTTTCTTACCTTTTATGTTGGATGTAGGATTTTATATTTATGTACCTTGTAATTTGTGTATTTTTCTTTTTAAATACCACACATATTTAGGGCTAAGATTTTTCTATGAGAATATTTTAATCATGTTCTGTAGTTACTTGAAAGTCGTCTGAAAGTTGTATTTTTCATCTAATTGTTCAAATGGAATGGAAAAAAAATGTAAAGTGAAAATATTTAGAAGGCTAATACACAGTAAATTCTTCCCTAACTATGAAGTTCCTCCTTTAAAATCAGCACCATGCAATTCATTGTCAGCAAGTTGGAAAACAGGTAAGTGAAAGATACTAAGTTGATTACGCGGGAAGAACTAGAGTTACAATTTTTGGCCTTCAAAACTTTTTAAACTCATGTATCAAAGAGGCAAAATAACATACTGGATACGGTTAGAGATGATTATATCACGAGGCTCAGATTTTAATTAGTTCTTTAAGAGTGAGAGTGGGGTATAGGGCAAAACCTTCATAGTATTGTAAAGTAATCATCCTCCAATTAAAATAAGCAACCTCCCCCCCCCCAAAAAAAGACCAAACGTGGGGGCAGGTAGTGTGCTTAGCATATGTATCTTACTCACACCTGCCTTGAATATCACTGACTAAATGCACTCTCTCAACTTGATCAGCCACAGAAACAGGAAACTAGACTATCTTTGGCCATTTTATTATTCAGTCATTTCATGCTTCCCTGGGGAAAGGATTTAAAATGCAACTATTTTTTAAAGAGCTAGAGAATTCAGAATTTGAGAGAATTTAACATACATCAAGCAGACTGTTGGCTCATTTTCTTTTATAAAAAATTAATTGATTTTAATTGGAGACTAATTACAATATTCTGGTGGTTTTTGCCATACATTGACATGAATCAGCCACAGGTGTACATGTGTCCCCCATCAGAAAATGAAATCTCAAATTCCCCTGTTATAATTTGACTCAAGATGACATTTTATGATAAATACATCATACAAAACAGAGTATTCTTGTATGCATTCCATCAAAGAGAATCAGAGAATGCAGAAATTAGCATTGAAAAATCAGCATCGTCATGTATCTGTTCTGAATTCACAACTTACATGAGTAAAGTTGAGTTTAGAAGTTAAGGGATTTCACAGAATCACACATATTATGCTAAGCTGGTACTAGAACCTACTTGGATGCCTAAGCATATTTCATATAAACTGATATTTATTACAAATGCATTCCATATTTGCTACAAGCAGAAATTATAAAATAACCTGAAAATTATTAGCTGTTGCTTAAAGTACTTATACTCAAGAGAAGAAAACGGTTCCCTATTTTCAGTTCGATATGGCTTTGATCCTCTCTGTTTCTTTATTTGAAAGTCTCTAAGTCAGGCATTCAGGCATCCGGGGTCTGAACTATCTTTCAAAGAATATGTGAACTCTGTTATTAAAATAATAGTAATGTTCCCTCTATATTAGTAAAGATATAATATTCTGAAAAACAGAAACCACATAAATTACTTTCTGAATGGATGACATACCTGCTTCTGGCATTTCAACAGGCTCTGTATTTGATGCAAACTCCTCCCTCACATCAGGACCATCTCCACCTTCACCCCCAGTCTTTGCCAGAGCCAATTGCTGGAGATCAGCTTCCAGGCCAGAATCTTTAAAAAAATGCATCAATTCAGCTGTAAAACATACAATATAAACAAGGGAATGATGATATTCATTCCCTCGGTGTTATGAATTAAAAGCCTTAGGTTAGTATGCTAAAAATGTGATGAATAAGAACCTCAGGAGCATTATTCCAGGAATGTTTTGCTGGAGAAAAAGGAAAGCAGAATTTTCCGAATGCTATCACCATTTTCCTTTCCCAGGGTTGTCCTCAGACAACTTAGTTGCCCCCTTCTCTTTGTCTTGAAAACAAGGGAAAATTTGAGGGACCACACTGACCTGCAAACTATACTCTCCTCAGTTTTTTAGGAACTGTCTGAAGTCCTTTTCTAATGTTTCCTTTCCTCTTCTTACTGGTTATGTCTTAAGGCATGAGGCACAGATACACTTTACCTTCAAAGGGATCCTTCTCCTCTTCTTCATCACGATTCACTGGATCCTCTACATGTACTTCCTCCTTTCTAGGTGTGATATCCAGAATCTCAGCTGGCAGTTCCTCTTGTTGAGGTTGCTCAACACTGGGCTGCTGGTCCTAGTAGAGAGTGCATGCAAATAAAAACTTTTTTGTTAATACATCTAATAGCATAAATATACATAATACATAGATATATCTGATCATAATTAAAACTAACAACATTTTCCCAACACAATTCTATGTACTTACTTTTAATAAATTTACTCTTCCCACAGAGAAGAGTTAGCTCCCATAAGAGTTATCCAGGAAGACTTTGGAAGTTATTTAAGTCTATGTTGGGATGGAAGTACTCAGCCTGTTGTTAATAAGCAGGAGGAGGGAGTCACTGGGCACATTTCCAGGGAATTTAACAGTATAATCATCCAGGCAACGCCAGACTATAGTATATCTGGATCAATGTTCCTTCCTAAGACAAAGTGTCACCCTTTATCAGCATGGAAGACCTTTATCACCACATTTGTACTACTTAACATCATTTTCTCAAAAATAAACTTGTGCTAACAGAAAACACCAAATGGTAAGGTTACTCACAACCACAGGTTCATCCACCTGGGAGCAATCTTGCTTTGTAGGTCCCAATGTTGATGCCACTTGCCCACTCATATTTCTCCCTGAAAGCAGAATATTGTGATTTAGAAAATGTATTTAAGAGTACAGCTACATTTGATTACTTTTATGACCTTATGTTGACTTGTTTTTTTTTAATGTGAAAATACTTTCCAAAGAAAACTCTGGTTAAGTATGAGTGTACATCCATTTCAATTACACCAAATACAGTCGCTTGCAAAGCCATTTGTGTCTTTGCGAAGCTGGCAGAGAAATCACCTTAAGGTACATAAGTAGGCTGAATTTTTGTGAGCACGTTTGATTTCACAACAGAATTCTCCATCATGAAGATCTTTAGTGAAATACTGCTAGGAATTCAAAAGCTCAGGACTATTGCTCATGTCACACTCCTATTCACCAGACCTATTTTCCCCAACTCCCTTGGAATTCAGTTGGAACACGAAGAAAGGCTCAGTCTTTACAGCCTGACTATGGCGATTTTCTCAGTGTCTGGGGCTGAGGTGAGGCTGCATACAGAGCAACCGGTCCACTTCTCTCTTGGCACCTTACCACAAAACCCGCGATACAGTCACAACCCCACTGTGGTCCGGTTTCTAGGCCTTTCCTTAATCGCCCACCCCGCCCCCCACCCAGGTCCCACTGCTGGCCCCAGATTCTGTGCTCTGTCATCAGTTCCAGGGCCCCAATGAACCAAATATCTCAAATAGCACCCCCAAGTCTCCCCTCACCATCATCCTACCCCCTGCCCTCCTCTGCCCACTGCCCTTCCTCTACGGCCATCAAGGCAAGAACTATGGCGTCACAACACTTGTGAGGAGAAAGATGACTACCTTGAGGGCCTTCCTCCTCAAAGGCCCTAGATCGCACTGCCCGACCCACGCGAAACTCGCTGGCTCCCCCTCACACGCACACACACTTAAACTCCAGACAGGACAGACCTATGAACCCACCTGGTGAGTCTCAAATAGTGAGAAAGAACCAGGACTGAATAAACAGACCCGTCTCAGGCCCAACGCTCCTCACAGAACGCTCAGGAAGGCGTATGCGCACCAAGGCACATGCGCAGCAACGGATGCGCACGCACACACTGCGCATGCTCACTGAGTTGAGCCTGTGCAGTGCAGGGTTGCAGTTTTCCCGCCATTGAGGTAGAGTCCTAGAACCGCAGGGTCTCTGGAGGATGAGAAGGGGCTTGAAGGCTATATTTTTTTCCTTCCAGTGCAGTCTTTCTTATGCATCCACAACCTGCGGTGATAGGTAGTCCCAGGTTACCCTTAGTGGAGAATGTGTCTCAGAAAGACAGTCATGACAAAAATAGATATTACTTTTCTTAATACCTATTTTTATACGTGCTCTGATGAACCATTTCCTTCTCTGCGTCTGGGTTTTCCTTCTTCCGTCATACTCCCAGTGGCTTTACTCACTTCCATGGAATAAGTACATAAATAGATGCCTCTGTTTCCACTTTTTGCTTGGTGCACTGCACATTTAAATCTCTCAACTGGTAACTAGTTTCTCTGAATATACTTCTGGTTCCTATACAGTATTGTTCCTTTAGCATCGGACTTCACTTTCACCACCAGACACATCCACAGCTGGGTGTTGTTTCCACTTTGGCTTAGCCTTTTCATTCCTTCTGTAGCTATTTCTGCACTCTTCTCCAGTAGCACATTCTTCTTATTCTATTATAGCAGGATTTTTCGTACTTACTAGGAGTTTTAATTTTACCCAAGAGAAAGGAAAACATGTTCACACGAGGACCTTTACTCAAATATTCTACTCATGTGCTCCTAATAGCCAAAACTAGAAACAGCCCAACTATTCAACAACTGGTATATAGAAGAAAGAAAAACAAAAGAGCTTACTCGTACAAAAGAACACTACACAGTCATTTAAAAGGAACTACTAATGCATGTAACAGCAAGGATGCATCTCAGCTTTGCCAATGAGAGATGTCAGACGCAGAAAGCTATGTATTATATGATTTCCTGTCAATGGATTTCTGGAAAAGCACAACTATAGGCAGAGAAATATATCTGTGGTTGCCAGGGTATAGGAGTGGAGGAAGGAGTCTGAATGCAAGTAGCCCAAGGGAGCATTTTCAAATCAATGGGATATTTTCTACATTTTTATTGTGGTAGCATTTACACAATGGTAAGCATATGTCAAAACTCGACAAACGGTAATGCTTTAAAGCATTGACTTCTATTGTATATAAATTATATCTCAATACTTCTCACTTTTTAAAAAAGGAAAAGGATCTTTTAAGTATGTAAATATTGGTTATTGTATCCATCTAGACCTTGAGCTCATAAACATAAAAGTCTTATTTGAAATTCTTCCCAGACCTGGCCAACTTCCAGGATTCCCCAAGACACCTTTGTACCCTTATGACAGGACACAGAAACTTGGTCTTAACCAGGTTTACAATTCCGTCTCTTCACCTCAAGTCAACATTCTTGCTGAGTTCTGTCCATTTTACTTTGAAAATGTCCAATGCAACTACTTTTTCCCATGTCCACCACATCTGCTCTAGTCCAAAGCCCCCCTCCATTTAATTGTCAACCCCTTTCTAACGGGTCTCTCACATCCACTCAAGGTGCCTGTCTCCCACTCACCGCCCTCTCCCTCCCTCTCTTACAGTTCCAGAACTGTTTATGACTTTCTAGATAAAGCCTACTGTCCTACACAAGAACTTGAAAGTATGGCCTAGCCCTTGCCCAGCTTGCTAACATCATGGA
This sequence comes from Bos indicus x Bos taurus, assembly GCF_003369695.1. NCBI lineage: Eukaryota > Metazoa > Chordata > Mammalia > Artiodactyla > Bovidae > Bos > Bos indicus x Bos taurus. The sequence goes on from NC_040105.1 coordinate 53,344,533, forward strand.
AAGTAGAGAATCCTCTTCTTGTCTCTCTTATTGGGCTTCATTCATACCCTCCAATTTCTCAAGCTTAGATTGTCCCATATTTCTGAAGTCTCCAGTTAGTAGACTCCTTCAAGCTAGGCTTCAACAGTATATGGAATGAGAACTTCCAGATATACAAGTTGGTTTTGAAGAGGCAGAGAAACAAGAGATCAAATTGCAGCCTTCATTAGATCATTGGGAAAGCAAGGGAATTCCAGAAACACATCTACTTCTGCTTCATTGACTAGACTACCTCAAGGCCTCTGACTGTGTGGATCACAACAAACTGTGGAAAATTCTTAGAGATGGGAGTACCAGACTAGCTGACCTGTCTCCTGAGAAACCTGTATGAGGGTTAAGAAGTAACAGTTAGAATAAAACATGGAACAACAGACTGTTTCAAAATTGGGAAAGGAGTAAGACAGGTTGTATAGAGTCACCCTGGTTATTCAACTTACATGCAGAGCACATCATGGGAAATGCTGGGCTGGATGACTCACAAACTGGAATCAAGGTTGCTGGTAGAAATATCAAGAAGCTCAGACGTGCAGATCATACCACTTTAATGGCAGGAACTGAAGAGGATCTAAAGAACCACTTGATGAGGGTGAAAGAGGAGAGTGAAAAGGCTGGCTTAAAAGTCAACATTCAAAAATATAAGATTATGGCATCCAGTCTTATCATTTCATGGAAAACAGAAGGGGGGAAGTGGATGCACGGACAGATTTAATTTTGGAGGCTCGAAAATCACCGTGCATGGTGATTGCTGCCATGAAATTAAGACACTTGATCCTTGGAAGAACAACCATAACAAAGCTAGTATGCGTGCATGCTCATTGCTTCGTTGTGTCTGGCTCTTTATGACCCCATGGACCGTAGCCTGCCAGGTGCCACTGTCCATGGGATTTTCCAGGCGAGAATACTCTAGTGGATTGCCATGCCCTCCTCCCATGGGGCATGGCAAGGCATCTTCCCAGCCCAGGGGTGAAACCCATGACTCTTACATCCCATGCATTGCGGGGAGATTCTTTTTCTTTTTTTTCCCCACTTTATTTTTTAATTGAAGGGTAGTTGCTTTACAGAATTTTGTTGTTTTCTGTCAAACATCAACAAGAATCAGCCATAGGTACACCCATGCAGGTGAATTCCTTACCACGGAGCCACCAAGGAAGCTCATGTCAAACCTAGACAGCATAGTAGAAAGCAGAGTAAAAGGTCCATATAGTCAAAACTATGGCTTTTTCAGTAGTCATGTACAGATGTGTGAGTTCGATCATTAAGAAGGCTGAGTGACAAAGAATTGACGCTTTCGGTTTGTGGTGCTGGAGAAGACACTTGAGAATCCCTCGGACAGCAAGGATATCAAAACAGCCAATCCTAAAGGAAACCAACTGAATATTCACTGGTAGGGCCGATGCTGAAGCTGAAGCTCCAATACTTTGGCCACCTGATGGGAAGAGCTGACTCACAGGAAAAGACCCTGATGCTGGTGATCAGGATGGGAAGCGTAATGCAGGTTATGCCCTGTTGACTGCTGAACAGGTTTTAGAAGCAAAATCTCTCCCCCAGGGAACCAGTGCTCAGTTAGCGGAACTTGTGGCTCTGAACCGAGCTCTGCTGCTGCTGCTAAGTCGCTTCAGTCGTGTCCGACTCTGTACGACCCCATAAATAGCAGCCCACCAGCCTCCCCTGTCCCTGGGATTCTCCAGGCAAGAACACTGGAGTGGGTTGCCATTTCCTTCTCCAATGCATGAAAGTGAAAAGTGAAAGTGAAGTTGCTCAGTGGTGTCCGACTCTTCGCGACCCTATGGACTGCAGCCTACAAGGCTCCTCCATCTATGGGATTTCCAGGCAAGAGTACTGGAGTAGGGTGCCATCGCCTTGTCCCGACCCGAGCTCTAGAGTAAAGCAAAGGGCAGCGAGCAAATATCTACACTGATTCTAAGTATGCTATTTGACTTTACACACTCATTCTGCAATATGGAAAGAAAGACAGTGTAAAAGGACAACAGGAGAACCTATTAAGCATTTCAGAGAGGTGCAGAGACTTTTGACTACTATATATTGTCCTAAAGGAGTAGCTGTTATGCATTGCAAAGGGCACAGCAGGGATGGGAATAAAGTACCTGAAGGTAATCAGCGGGCTGACTGTCAAGCAAGAAAAGCGGCACTTTAGGAAACCCCTTCACTGCAGATGCCTTTGATCTGGACAGGTCCCGTGTAGCAGGAAAACCCACAATATACTGAGGAAAAGTTAGAAAGATATGAGAAAAGAGGAGCAAAGATTACTGATAAAGGATGGCTACAGTCTGAGGAATGGACGATTAATAATTCCTGAAAATACTCAATGGAAAATTCTTAAGGGTGTACACCAGAGTTTTCGTTTAGGTGTAGAGAGTACTTCAGGTCAGTTCAGTTCGGTTCAGGCGCTCAGTCGTGTCTGACTCTTTGTGACCCCATGAATCGCAGCACGCCAGGCCTCCCTGTCCATCACCAACTCCGGAGTTCACCCAAACTCATGTCCATCGAGTCGCTGATGCCACCCAGCCATCTCATCCTCTGTCGTCTCCTTCTCCTCCTGCCCCCAATCCCTCCCAGCATCAGGTCTTTTCCAACGAGTCAACTCTTCGCATGAGGTGGCCAAAGTATTGGAGCTTCGCCTCAGCATCAGTCCTTCCAATGAACACCCAGGACTGATCTTTAGGATGGACTGGTTGGATCTCCTTGCAGTCCAAGGGACTCTCAAGAGTCTTCTCCAACACCACAGTTCAAAAGCGTCAATTCTTTGGCGCTCAGCTTTCTTCACAGTCCAACTCTCACATAGATACATGACTGCTGGAAAACCCATAGCCTTGACTAGACGGACCTTTTTTGCCAAAGTAATGTCTCTGCTTTTTAATATGTTATCTAAGTTGGTCATAAACTTTCCCTCCAAGGAGTAAGCGTCTTTACTTTTGAAAGGTTGTTGCTGAAGGAAAAGACGCTGGGATTCTTGGCCTCCGGAGGAGAAGAATTCATTCCAGGGCCAGAGAGGAGGCTTGATCACTCAGAGCTTTTGTGTAATAAAGTTTTACTAAAGTATAAAGGAGATAGAGAAAGCTTCTGACATGACATCAGAAGGGGGCAGAAAGAGTACCCTCCTGCTAGTCTTCAGCTGGATGTTATATATAGTCACTAGCAGTCTGTTAATGAAAGAAAGGAATGTCTTAAAACTCAGAATGGTACCAGGCCCCTCAACCATAAGATGTATTTTGGGTAATCTTGGCACCAGAGGATTCATCCCTGGCCATAAAACGATTGACTTGAATGTTGTAGAAGGGCACATTACCATAAAAATAGTTTCATTTACATAGATTAGGGGAACAATGTCTGAGTATAACATACTGGTTTATCAAGTAGGTTCTGAGCCATTAGGTGGAACCGACTTGAAGACAGAGTTTGGGGTAAATGCATAGTACATTAACAGAGCTTAAGACAAAGATTTCCATAAGAAAAAATGCATTAACTCAAGGTTTGAGAATAGTTAACTTCAGGTGAAACCAGGTGTCATTATGGCAACAGAGTATTTTAAGAGAAACCTCCTCTAAAATTTGTATAGAGAAGGAAAAAAAATCGGTAGTTTTTCCTTCTGCCGCTTAAGAGAGATAAAAAATGTCTGACACTTGCAGCCTATTTCCTCCGTTTGGAGATCCCTGGCCTTCCTGCCTGTTACCCTCTCTATTTCATGGTTGCAATCAGCATCTGCAGTGATGTTGGAGCCCAACAAAATAAGTCTGACGGCTGTTTTCACTGTTTCACCATCTATTTCCCATGAAGTGATGGGACCAGATGCCATGGTGTTCGTTTCTGAATGTTGAGCTTTAAGCCAACTTTTCACTCCCCTCTTTCACTTTCCTCAAGAGGCTTTTTAATTCCTCTTCACTTTCTGCCATAAGGGTGGTGTCATATGCATATCTGAGGTTATTGATATTTCTCCCAGCAGTCTTGATTCCACCTTGTGCTTCGTCCAGCCCAGCATTTCTTATGATGTACTCTGCATAATTTAAATAAGCAGAGTGACAATATGCAGCCTTGACATACACCTTTTCCTATTTGGAACCAGTCTGTTTGTTCCATGTCCAGTTCTAAGCTGTTGCTTCCTGGACTGCATATAGGTTTCTCAGAGAGTACTTACCAGATGGCTTCTCATTTGTTTGAAGGTAATATAATGTAATGATATAATTTTAAAGGACATTATCAAAAG